>NW_027551608.1:900000-1056148 GCF_051989575.1 Stigmatopora nigra
CAACTCATTGGTTGTGGCGCGGGCTGTGAGTGCGGTGTATCTGTACCAACTGTTCCTCATCATCGGGTTGTAGTCGTTTTCTTCCTGTGTTTGGACATGGGCGAGAATAAGGTGTATCTACTCAGGCTTAGGTGTTCCTGCCGGACAGATTTTGAGTAGGCGTGTGGCGGATGGTTGTACGAAGGGGTTCACACCAATCACTTTGGGGACCATGGCTGGACTAGTAGTGCGGATGGTGATAGTAAAGAGGGGGCCTTTTCCTGGTCGGTCTGGTCGGAGGCATAGGTTGATGCAGCCTTTTTGTTGGATATTGGTCGTGAGCTCTAGCATATGTTTACCATCTTTGATGGTGGTGGCTAACTTGGTGAAGTTAGCGGTCATGGTGGTAGCTTCTTTAGAAAGGGGCCATGTGATGGTTTTGTAGCCTGTATGGAGGAGGACCTGGTCCAAGGTGTCTGGCCAGACCACTCAGACTCTGGGAGCTTGTAGGTACCAATAAAAATAACTGGAGTCAGTCCTGTGTAATCCTAAGTGAGTAAGCTGTAGGCTGAGCAAAGGGACTTGAACGACGATTGGTGTCTTGGTTAATGGGATGCAGATCTGGGGGCCCCTGATCGTTTCCTGAACCAGCTAGTGGGGCATTCTCCTCCAGTGGGAGTGTACCAAGGTTCTGGTACGTTCCCCCCATGTGGTTGAACACAGAGCGGTGATGATGATGGCCAAAATCACACGGTGAGGTCCGTCCCAACGTGGAGAAGACCAGCACTTTCTTTTTATCACCTCGACGAGTACCAGGTCTCCTGGGGACAGGACCTCCTCTGTGGGAGACAGAGAAGATGTCGGCAGATTATTTTGCATTCATCACAGTTCTTTCTTGGAACATTTTGCATAACCACTTAGTGAGGGATTCTGTTTCTCCTTTCTCTTCTACCACCAGATCTTTTTCCCACATTGTTAAGTGGAAGGGTCTGTCGTTCACTGCCTCAAATGGTGTGCATCCCTGTGCTGTTGGAATGATTTTCATGTACGTTTCTACCAGGCTCAGGCATTCTTGCCATCGTTTTCTGTGTCTTCCATGGTTTTTCTGAGTCTGAGTTTTACTGTTCTAATGGTTTGTTCGACGAGTCCAGCACTTTGGTTCAGTTTGATGAAATCAATGTTCAGAAGCTCGAAGGGATATGTTCCTGTTTGCCTAGTTCCATGCTTGGGTCGTTCATTGCCTTGAGAGTTGTGTCCACAGCAGTTCAGACAGTTTCTGCCAAAAAAATTGAAGTTTGGAGACCTCTGGGAACATGCATTGTTTGTTGTACTGTACTGATCATCCCTCCTGTTGAGACATGGCTCCTCCCATGGCTCAATTTGGCAATTACTTCAAACAATGATCGTGTCACGCATGGCTTATTTTCTACTGCATAGAGTCCGTTCTTGTGTTGAGTGGCTCCTTCTGTTTCCCATTGCAGTTTCTCTTTTTCTGGGGAATGATTTTGCATTTCTTTTAGGAATTCAGCAGGGATTGGGCTGTGTCTTTCCACCGTCACGTCTTGTTCTAGGAATAGTCTACATGCCTCTGTCAGTGCCACTATTTCTGCGGCTTGTGCAGACCAGTAGCCGGGGAGTCGTCCTGTCTTGAGGTTGTCTTTTTGAGTCACCACGGCATATACGTTGTGTTTTTCTCCATCCAGGGTTTTTGATGATGATCCATCCCCATAGGCAATGTGTCCGGGGGCAATGGGTTGTCCATTAGGTCAGTTGCATATACGTGGTTAATTATGATTCGTTGAGTGGGCAACTGTGAGAATTGGTTTAACCACTTGACGTCCGGTCTCCCATGAACTTCAGGGTGACATGTAATGGCCATGTTTGTTGTTCCTGTCCTGGTGCTGCTGGGCAGATATCTTCAGACTGTTCTCTTAGACTTTCAGCTACCTTGGCAGAATCATTCCCGACAATGTCGAGAGAGTAGAAGCTGTTAGATGTGGTGGTGTGGAAGATATTTTTGGTCTGTAATTCGATGGGTCGGAGGCAACTCTAGTCGAATGACCAGTGTGTGTGTCTCAAATACAGGAAAAACTGACAGTTGTTACTAGGACCTTGGACAGATACATTTCAGTCATTTGCAGGGCAAAAAGTAATTGATCAGTGTCGGACAGTTGAGTATTTGTGCTGACATGTCACCCCAATCACAAGACTAAGATTGTTTATTCAGTCAGACAGTTGGGTGTTTATGCTGACATGTCAGCCATAAGGATGACTATGATGCTGTTATACTCACAAAAACTTATACAATATGAACAAGCATTTGCAAAGATACTTTGTCTAATCTCACATGTTCCCCTGCTGCCAAACAAACTGTCAGAGACAATTTGTTATTGTGTATAAAGTGAAAAATCGTCCAATTCAAGTAAGTTATCCATTTGGCATCATTCTCAAGCCAGAAATTAAGTTATAATGAAAACAATCATACTTGGCCAAAACGTGATTTTCAGGGCATGAAAAGTACATGAAGGCAATAAAAACTGAAAAGTTCCCCTGCTGCCAGACAAACTGTCAGAGACACAGTTACTGTGTATGTAGTGAAAAATCGTCCAATTCAAGTAAGTTTTTCATTTAGCATCATTCTAAGTGATAGAAATTAAGTTATAGTGAAAATTCTGATACTGGGCCAAAACGTGATTTTCAGCACATGAAACGCACGTTAAGGCAATAAAAACTGAAATGTTCCCCTGCTGCGAAAGAAACATTCAGAGGCACATAGTTACTGTGTATATAGTGCAAAATCGTCCAATTCAAGTAAGTTTTGCATTTAGCATCATTCTAAGTGATAGCAATTAAGTTATAGTGAAAATTATGATACTTGGCCAAAACGTGATTTTCAGCGCATGAAACGCACGTTAAGGCAATGAAAACTGAAATGTTCCCCTGCTGAGAAACAAACTGTCAGAGACACATAGTTACTGTGTATATAGTGTATAATTGTCCAATTCAAGTAAGTTTTTCATTTGGCATTATTCTAGGTGATTCTGGAGCTATCTCCCACCATAAACAGTGTCCAAAACAGGCGATACAAAATAGTGGTTGCATTATAACAGGGTCCAGTCGGTTCTGGTGGGTGTTTGTATACGAAACTTGTGTCCAATTATGATGGGGATGTATACTTGACTATTCTGTATAGAAGTAATCATCTAGCGATGTTCAGAAGTTCTGTTATGCCCGAATGAATTACTTTCATTTGGTCACTTTATTTACAAGTGGTGGTTTATGCCTCCATTTGGGCACTTTATTTTGCATGGTGGTTGTATTAGAACCAAGCCCAGTCGGTTCTGGTTGGTGCTTATACCCAGAGTTAGTATTGATTGTGTAGGTGGATGTATTTTCACAATTATGTCTAAAAATAAAGATCCAGGATGGTTGTAGGGCTATTTCCCAGCATAAATTTTCTCCAAAACATGCATTTTGCAATAAAAAATAGTAGTTGCATTATAACTGGGTCCAGTCGGGTCTGGTTGCTGTTTATATCTGAAACTTGTGTCCAAAGATGATAGGGATGTATATTTTACTATTCTGTTTAAAAATAATCATGCAGGGATGTTTTGGGGCTTTTTTTTAATACAAGAATCAAAAACCTTCAATGGATCTTAATTTTGCATGGTGGTTGAATTAGAACCGGGCCCAGTCGTTTCTGGTTGCTGCTTTTACCCAGATTTAGTGTCAATTGTGTGGATGGATGCATTTTTACTATTATGTGTAAAATTAAAGATGCAGGGATGTTCTGGGAATATTTCCCACCGTCAATAGTGTCCAAAACATTTTGCGATAAAAATAGTGGAACTGAAACGTTCCCCTGCTGCCAAACACACTGTCAGAGACACATAGTTCCTGTGTATATAGTGTAAAATCGTCCTATCCATGTAAGTCTTTCATTGGCATCATTTTAGGTGATTCTGGAGCTATTTCCCACCATAAAAAGTGTCCAAAACAGGCATTTTGCGATTAAAATAGTGGTTGTATTAGAACCAGGCCCAGGCGATTCTGGTTGGTGTTTTTACCCAGAAATTGTGTCCAATGATGATAAGGATGTATTTTTGATTATTCTGTATAAAAATAATCATCTAGGGATGTTCAGAAGTTCTGTTATGCCCGAATCAATGACCTCAATTTGGGCACTTTATTTACAAGTGGTGGTTTTTAAGAACCAGGCTCAGTCGGATTTGGTTGGTGCTTTTACCCAGATATAGTATCCATTGTGTGGGTAGATGTATTTTCACTATTCTGTCTAAAAATAAAGATCCAGGACAGTTCTGGGGCTATTTCCCACCATAAATAGTGTCCAAAACATGCATTTTGCAATACAAAATAGTGGCTGCATTATAACAGGGTGCAGTCGGTTCTGGTGGGTGTTTGTATACGAAACTTGTGTCCAATTATGATGGGGATGTATACTTGACTATTCTGTATAGAAGTAATCATCTAGCGATGTTCAGAAGTTCTGTTATGCCCGAATGAATTACTTTCATTTGGTCACTTTATTTACAAGTGGTGGTTTAGAAACAGGCCCAGTCGGTTTTGGTTGGTGCTTTTACCCAGAATTTGTGTTTATTGTGTGAGTGGATGTATTTTCACTATATTGTATAACAATAATGATCCAGGATGGTTCTGGAGCTATTTCCCACCAGAAAGTGTCCAAAACAGGCATTTTGCGGTTAAAGTAGTGGTTGTATTAGAACCAGGACCAGTCGGTTCTGGTTCGTGTTTTTACCCAGAAATTGTGTCCAATGATGATGGGGATGTATTTTTGATTATTCTTTATAAAAATAATATTCTAGGGATGTTCAGAAGTTCTGTTATGCCTGAATCAATGACCTCAATTTGGGCACTTTAATTACAAGTGGTTGTTTAGAACCAGGCCCAGTCGGTTCTGGTTGGTGCTTTACCCACAATTAGTGTCGATTGTGTGAGTGGATGTATTTTCACTATTCTCTGTAAGAATAAAGATCCAGGGATGTTCTGAGACTATTTCCCACCATAAATAGTGTCAAAAACATGCATTTTGCGACAAAAATAGTGGTTGTACTAGAACCAGGCCCAGTCGGTTCTGGTTTGTGTCTACACCCGCAACGTGTGTCCAATAGGAATGGGGTTGTATTTTTGACTATTCTGTATTAAAAAATATCATCTAGCGATGTTCAGAAGTTTTTCTATGCCCGAATAAATGACCTCCATTTGGGCACTTTATTTTGCATGGTGGTTGTATAGAACCAAGCCGAGTCGGTTCTGGTTGGTGCTTTTACCCAGAGTTAGTGTTGATTGTGTAGGTGGATGTATTTTCACTATTTTGTCCAAAAATAAAGATCCATGATGGTTCTAGGGGTACTTGCCACCATAAATAGTCTCCAAAACATGCATTTTGCGATAAAAAATAGTAGTTGCATTATAACTGGGTCCAGTCGGGTCTGGTTGCTGTTTATATCTGAAACTTGTGTCCAAAGATGATTGGGATGTATATTTTACTATTCTGTTTAAAAATAATCATGCAGGGATGTTTTGGGGCTTTTTTATACAAGAATAAAAAACCTCCAATGGATCTTAATTTTGCATGGTTGTTGAATTAGAACCGGGACCAGTCGGTTCTGGTTGCCGCTTTTACCCAGATTTAGTGTCAATTGTGTGGATGGATGCATTTTCACTATTATGTGTAAAATTAAAGATGCAGGGATGTTTTGGGAATATTTCCCACCGTCAATAGTGTCCAAAACATTTTGCGATAAAAATAGTGGTTGTATTAGAACAAGGCCCAATCGGTTCTGGTTGGTGTATTTACCCAGAATTTGTGTTGGTTGAGTAGGTGGATGTAGTTTCACTATTTTCTATAAAAATAATGTTTCCCACCATAAACATTGTCCAAAACAGGCATTTTGCGATTAAAATAGTGGTCGTATTAGAACCGGGCCCAGTCGGTTCTGGTTGCCGCTTTTACCCAGATTTAGTGTCAATTGTGTGGATGGATGCATTTTCACTATTATGTGTAAAATTAAAGATGCAGGGATGTTTTGGGAATATTTCCCACCGTCAATAGTGTCCAAAACATTTCGCGATAAAAATAGTGGTTGTATTAGAACATTCCCAATCGGTTCTGGTTGGTGTATTTACCCATAATTAGTGTTGAATGTGTAGATGTATGTATTTTCACTATTTTCTTAAAAAATAATGTTTCCCACCATAAACATTGTCCAAAACAGGCATTTTGCGATTAAAATAGTGGTCGTATTAGAACCGGGCCCAGTCGGTTCTGGTTGGTGCTTCTACCCATAATTAGTGTTGAATGTGTAGATGGATGTATTTTCACTATTCTGTGTAAAAATAATGATCCAGGATGGTTCTGGAGCTATTTTCCCACCATAAACAGTGTCCAAAACAGGCATTCTGGGATTAAAATAGTGGTTGTATTAGAACCAGGCCCAGTCTGTTCTGGTTAGTGAATTTACCCGAAAAATTGTATCCATTGACGATGGGGATGTATTTTTGATTATTATGTATAAAAATAATCATCTAGGGATCTTCAGAAGTTCTGTTATTCCCGAATCAATGACCTCCATTTGGGCACATTATTGACAGAGCTCACGACCATGATCCAGTGTGTGGCTCGGATGTGTCCCTCAAACACAAATACTGGTCAGTCTCATCCAAAATCGTAATGGCTCAGTTCCCTTGAGTGGGAGCGGCAAGGAACGCCCTGCATTTGAAGACCATTGAAGGCAGGTTCCGGGCCTGTGTCGGCGCATCAGTCAGGCTGGGTAGCCGCCATGGCCCAGGTGATTTTCCAGGGCTGCCCTGCTCTTGACGGAGTGGCCACCCAGCGGGGCTGTGTGTGTGCCATGGTGGGAGACTCGTGCTGCCCCTTCATGCCTGCCGGCATGTCCTGCTCGGTCCATGATGCCCTGCAGGCTATTTGGAACATGCAGAGAGCTGTGACCGGAGATTCGGTTCCACAACGAGGATGGCTTGACTGGTTCTTCTCTGGCTCATGGAAACAGCCATTTCAATATTTCGATATTTTCACAGACACAAAAGGAGGGAATTGTGGGATGGACTGGCTAACTGGCTTAATAATTGTTTATTCTTGTCGCACCATGTGGTCATACTGGTTTTACCTTTGTTTGATAAGATCGTAGAATGCAAGGTAGACTAGCCAAACTGGTTTTACAATTGAATTAAAAGATCGTGGAATGTAAGAAAGACTAACTAGTTGGCCTTGCAATTGTTTGTTCGCCTCGCGAAATATAAGAAAGGCTGGCTAACAGGGTTTGCAATTGTTTCCTTGAATTGTGGGATGAAAAAAGGTTCAACTTCAGGAGTAATTGTCACTCTCCAGGTCATCCAGGGTCAAGTGCACACTTGGAAACTTTCATATTCGACCAAAATGTGCTTATCAGCGCATAAAAAGCACATTTGGTGGTACGCGGAAAGAACGGCAGCAGACAAAAAGGCTATTTAGAAAGGTATCACCACTACGCAGAAGATCGTCGGCTACTCTGCCCTCACTGGAAGACATTGCCAGCCCTCGTTACCTCAGCAGAGCCAGGGACATGATCAGGGACCCATGCCACCCTGGTCACAATCGGTTCCAGCTGCTGCTCTCTGGCAGACAGACGCTGTAAGTTTCCCACATCCGTTGGGACTCTAAACTTGGGGTAACACAACACAATCCCTTCTGTGTAATAACTTCGGGTGAGGTAATATGAATAGACATTAGGTACAGGGTGATCTGACACCTACATGCTGAATGAAGGTAAGTGAAAGACAGTGAGAGGTAAGTGATCCACTCAGGGGGTGGTGATGCAATGTATCCATAAAGGCAGAAGTAAATTAAGAGTCTGGAGTCATAACTTGTAAAACTGTGTAAAACTGTCAGAGACACAAATGTCTCTCTATACATAGTGTAATATCATCAAATTTTATAATTTAATAAGTTTTTCATTTGGCATCATTCTAAGTGATAGAAATTAAGTTATAGTGAAAATTGTGATACTTGGCCAAAACGTGATTTTCAGCACATGAAACGCACGTTAAGGCAATAAAAACTGAAATATTCCCCGGCTGCGAAACAAACTGTCGGAGACACTTAGTTACAGTGTATATAGTGTATTATCGTCCAATTCAAGTAAGTTTTTCATTTAGCATCATTCTAAGTGATAGAAATTAAGTTATATTGAAAATTATGATACTTGGCCAAAACGTGATTTTCAGCGCATGAAACGCACGTTAAGGCAATAAAATCTGAAATGTTCCCCTGCTGCGAAACAAACTGTCACAGACACATAGTTACTGTGTATATAGTGTATTATCGTCCAATTCAAGTAAGTTTTTCATTGTTGGGTTTATTCTGTATTGCTATTATAAATATATTTGTATTAATTCATTTCTTTGTTAAATCATTCTCTTTCTATTTTCAAAGTGTTGCGAGGTCACGAGTATTGCCAAATCATCTTTAACCTGGACGGCCTGTTCCAGGATGGTTATACAAACAATCCACCCAATCTGGGTCCTTGAGATTTGGTGGGCCCTTGGTGACGAGGCCAGGGCTATTCGGCCAATAACAAGAATGCTGTTATCGTTATGTAACCGTGCACTTCGGGTTTTTCTGTATGTAACCATTATATGATTATGATTATATTATATGATTCTTAGGTCAAGGAAGTTGTATAATTACTCTAATCTAAATGTTGTTAGGTCTAGTCTCCTGTTTTTGTTATTGGTAAAATACTTTGATTGTTATTGTAGTCCCAATGTTGTTTTTACTCATACGTGATGGAATGATCAACAACTCTGTAAATTGTTTTGATTCATGGCAATAAGAGGCGTACGAAAACGTCTATTCGAGGAGACGTTCGGAAGTTGTAAGGTGACACTTGCTGACTCTCCCCTTCGGAGGCTTTTACCCATTGTTATCCATTTCTATTTAATTAAATGTCAATAATTGAATAAGATGTCTGCCTGCAGTTATTGATAATTACGGACTAAGGTAATTATTTATGAACCTAACATTCATTTAGCATCATTCTAAGTGATAGAAATTAAGTTATAGTGAAAACTATCATACAGGGCCAAAACATGATTTTCAGCGCATGAAACGCACGTTAAGGCAATAAAAACTGAAATGTTCCCCTGCTGCGAAACAAACTGTCAGAGACACATAGTTACTGTGTATATAGTGTAAAATAGTCCAATTCAAGTAAGTTTTGCATTGAGCATCATTCTAAGTGATAGAAATTAAGTTATAGTGAAAACTATGATACTTGGCCAAAAGGTGATTTTCAGCGCATGAAACGCACGTTAAGGCAATAAAAACTGAAATGTTCCCCTGCTGCGAAACAAACTGTCAGAGACACATAGTTACTGTGTATATAGTGTATAATTGTCCAATTCAAGTAAGTTTTTCATTTGGCATCATTCTAGGTGATTCTGGAGCTATCTCCCACCATAAACAGTGTCCAAAACAGGCGATACAAAATAGTGGTTGCATTATAACAGGGTCCAGTCGGTTCTGGTGGGTGTTTGTATACGAAACTTGTGTCCAATTATGATGGGGATGTATACTTGACTATTTTGTATAGAAATAATCATCTAGCGATGTTCAGAAGTTCTGTTATGCCCGAATGAATTACTTTCATTTGGTCACTTTATTCACAAGTGGTGGTTTAGAAACAGGCCCAGTCGGTTTTGGTTGGTGCTTTTACCCAGAATTTGTGTTTATTGTGTGAGTGGATGTATTTTCACTATTTTGTATAACAATAATGATCCAGGATGGTTCTGGAGCTATTTCCCACCACAAACAGTGTCCAAAACAGGCATTTTGCGGTTAAATTAGTGGTTGTATTGGAACCAGGACCAGTCGGTTCAGGTTCGTGTTTTTACCCAGAAATTGTGTCCAATGATGATGGGGATGTATTTTTGATTATTCTTTATAAAAATAATATTCTAGGGATGTTCAGAAGTTCTGTTATGCTCGAATCAATGACCTCAATTTGGGCACTTTATTTACAAGTGGTTGTTTAGAACCAGGCCCAGTCGGTTCTGGTTGGTGCTTTACCCACAATTAGTGTCGATTGTGTGGGTGGATGTATTTTCACTATTCTCTGTAAGAATAAAGATCCAGGGATGTTCTGAGACTATTTCCCACCATTAATAGTGTCAAAAACATGCATTTTGCGACAAAAATAGTGGTTGTATTAGAACCAGGCCCAGTCGGTTCTGTTTTGTGTATACACCCGTAACGTGTGTCCAATAGGAATGGGGTTGTATTTTTTACTATTCTGTATAAAAAAAATATCATCTAGGGATGTTCAGAAGTTCTTCTATGCCCGAATAAATGACCTCCATTTGGGCACTTTATTTTGCATGGTGGTTGTAGTAGAACCAAGCCGAGTCGGTTCTGGTTGGTGCTTTTACCCAGAGTTAGTGTTGATTGTGTAGGTGGATGTATTTTCACTATTCTGTCTAAAAATAAAGATCCAGGATGGTTCTAGGGGTATTTGCCACCATAAATAGTCTCCAAAACATGCATTTTGCGAAAAAAATAGTAGTTGCATTATAACTGGGTCGTCTCGGTTCTGGTTGCTGTTGTTGTTGTTGTTGTTGTTGTAGAGGCAGCGCCCAGGTGGCCCTAACATAGGGTACGCCTGGCTAGCGCTAGCACCTTCGACGGCTCAGTCACCAGCACGTCCAGGGGGGGTGAGGCGACACCGAAAATCTGGAGGCGGAGGGAAGAAAGGCCGGGGCAACGCTGGAGCCAATGTTCAAGGTCTTGCGTCTCTTCCCGGCAGAGGGGGCAGGTTGGGTCGAGGGTGGGGTTGAGAAGGTGACGGTAAGCTCTCAGGCTTGGGTGGTGGCCCGAGCGGAGGCGGGCGATGAGAACCGCGTCGCTCCGGTTCTTTACGCGCGCACAGTCTAGGCGCCAGTTATATTTTGGGTAGACGACCGCTGCGCGATGATCCGGTCTAGGTGGATTGTCGCGAATTAGTCGTCTGATGGCTGCCTTGGCTGGGGCGAATGAGATTGGTCGTGGCTCGTCGACCTTGGAGGAGGCGGCTTCCTTCGCTAGGGCGTCTGCCATCTCGTTCCCAGGCAACCCGCAGTGACCTGGGGTCCACAGGAGGGCTGTCCGAGCCCTGCGCTGGTTCAGCAGACGACGGATTTCGCCGGTGTCGGCCGAGTGGCTGGCGATGGCAGTCAGTAGTGATTGACTGTCCGAGCACACTGCGACGTCACCAGCTATGTCCGTGTCAGTTAGCCATTGCAGGGCCATCGTCATGGCCGCCTTCTCTTCCTCGAAGGAGGAAGTGAAAGGGGCCCCACGCATCGGCTTTGAGTGCGTGGTGATTGGGTCTGCCGGATCTCCAGTGGTGACGATCATTGCCACCCCGCCGGCCCTTGTTCCATCGGTAGCAGAGCCATCGGTGTAGATGGTGACCTCTGGTGGGACTGCACGGATGGCGGAGATGGCACGTTCCCGAAGGACTGGCAGGGGATCGAGTTTTGTGGCACTCCCAAGGGTTGCAGAGACCGTCCAGAGGTCGGTGTCGTTCACCCATGGGCACTCGATGGGGGGCGGGAGGACCTCTCGTTGGTTGGACAGGGCGGGGGGGAGGGCGGACATAATTCCCGACGCGGTCTTGCGCCAGCTGGAACGCTGGAGACGGTGCACGACTGTCTTAGTAGCAAGTTCGTGCCGAGGGTGATCAGGAGGAAGGCGGAGGGCTTTTTCAAAGGAGATGGCTGCTAGTTGGTTTACTCGCGAGGAGTAGGAGCACACGCCCGCTTCTAGCTGCAGCGCCTCGACTGGTGTAGTCCTCAGTTGGCCCGTCACGATGCGCAGGGCACTGTTCTGGGCGCGACCAAGGTCGTCGAGTCGGGACCGCGACAGGAAGGGTTGCCATGCAGGGGCGGCATAGTCCATGACGCTCCGCTGAAGGGCGAGGTGGACAGAGCGTAGGCTGTTTTTCTGCCAACCCCAGTCTTTTGTGGTCAGAGAGGCAAGGATGCGGTTTCGGGAAGCCACTGTCTTGGTGACGGCCTTCGCGTGTGGCCCGAAACTCAGGCACCTGTCGAGCTTTACCCCAAGGAATTTGGGGGTGGGGTTGAAGCGCAGGCTCGTTGTTCCCACATTGACGGACGGGGTCCAGGAAGCCTCCCTTGGGTCGGTTGAGAAGAAAGTGACCTCACTCTTCGAGGCGTTCAACTTCATCTTCTTTTTGCAGCTCCACTCACAGACAGCTATGACTGCGTTCTGGATCGCCGCCTCAGCGTCTTCCTTGCGTGTACTCTGTGCCAGCAGGGCAACATCGTCGGCATAAAGCGCGATGTCGACCCCTGCTGGGATGACTCTTCGGAGGTTGTTGATGTATAACACGAAGAGGAGGGGTGCAAGGACAGAGCCTTGGGGGAGACCTTGGCGCAGTGGAACGGACTTTCCCCGCTCCCCGTTTATTAGGACCCTGGCTCGGCGGTCGGAGAGGAAGCTCTTTAGCCACCGGGCAGTTTGGGCTGGCATGCCTACGTCCAGCGCCGTCAGGAGGAGATCCTCCTTCCAGACACGGTCGTAGGCTTTGCTGTAGTCCAGCAGGGCCATCACTCCGCGGAGCGGTTTTTTCCGTTGGAAGCCGTCGCTAATGGTCTGCGTGACGTGGAGGATCTGGTCTTCGCAGCTCCTCAGTTTGCGGAAGCCCGCCTGCTCTCTGCAGATCCAACCTCCGGTTTCTGCCTCGTAGTACACTCGGTTGTGGATGATTCTCTTGAGGGTCTTCACCACGCACGAGGTCAGGCTGATTGGACGATAGGAAGAGATGTCACTGGCAGGTTTGCCAGTCTTCCTGAGAGGTAGGATGGTTGCCTCTCTCCATGCCTGCGGGCAGGAACCGGATCTGAAGGATTCATTGAAGATTCCCAGGAGTTCCCGCCTGGCCGCAGGTCCCAGCGCCTTGATGAAGGATGGGGGGATATCGTCCGGACCTGGGGCGCCCGTCGGTCGCATCTGGTGGATCGCAGTTTTGAGCTCCCGCTCGCTGAAATCCGCGCAGCTCTCGCCGTCAGCTGATGGGGCATCCAGCCGTTGCTTCGCTTCTCGGATGCGGTGTCGTTCTTCTTTGGAGAAGGAGAGTCTGCACACTGCGGCATAGTGCTTTGCAAAAACATCGGCTTTCCCCACATTGGTGGTGTAGAGGCGGCCGTTGTGTTGCAAGGACTCAGTGAGCGCGCAGTTATCGGGTGATCCGCTGAGAGAGCGGATCAAACGCCATGTTTTGCTGGTGTCCGGGTTGAACTCCAGCTCCTCCAATAGGGCAGCCCACTTTGCTTCCTTGGCCGACCGGGTGAGTGAGTTCACTTTCCTGCAAGCGGCCAGCCAGTCTTCTCTGTGGGTGCTTATGGAGCGGCGTAGGCGATTGCGGTCTTTGATAGCAGATCTCACGTCAGCCGACATCCAGGTATTACTCGTCTTGCCGCTCCGGGATTTGCCAACGACGCGCTTCCCCACCTCCTTCAACAGGGTCGTGAAGCGGGAGAGGCGGTTGGACAGCGGCGGGGGCGTGTTGGTTCCAAAACTCAGTACTGCATCTTCTACGTCTTGAGTGAAGGTTCCCCAGTCGACGTCTTTGTGGTTCCACCGTGCCGTTGGTAGGGGCGGGCACGATGGGCGGACGACACAGGCCACTGAGATGGACAGGGGTAGGTGGTCAGATCCAAGGTCCTCATCAACAGTCCATTCGGCATGGTTGGCGAGCCGCGGGTGGGCAAAGGTGAGGTCGGGTGTGCTAAGCCCGCCGGTGCTTCGGTTCACCCTTGTTGCCGACCCGTTGTTAAGGAGTGTGATGGAGTTCCTCAGCAGCCAGTCCTCGATGTCGGCCCCACGCTTGTCGCTTGGCTGGTTGTAGTCCCAGAGGCCGGAGTGGGCGTTTAGGTCACCGCCGATGATCACGTGTTCGCCCCGATCCAGGTGAGGTCCAGTTCGGAATTTGGTCCCGGATCTCGGCATGGGGGTGCGTAGAGGTTGTGCACTGTCAGCCAGCGGTGCCGGGTCACACGTACCTTGATCGTGGACGACTCCAGGAGGCCCCGCAGGGAGGCGCCCAGGTTCATGAAGGAGAGGTCGTCTTTGATCAGGGTCATGAGTCCGCCCCCGGGTTGGTCTTGCGTGTACTCTGTGCCAGCAGGGCAACATCGTCGGCATAAAGCGCGATGTCGACCCCTGCTGGGATGACTCTTCGGAGGTTGTTGATGTATAACACGAAGAGGAGGGGTGCAAGGACAGAGCCTTGGGGGAGACCTTGGCGCAGTGGAACGGACTTTCCCCGCTCCCCGTTTATTAGGACCCTGGCTCGGCGGTCGGAGAGGAAGCTCTTTAGCCACCGGGCAGTTTGGGCTGGCATGCCTACGTCCAGCGCCGTCAGGAGGAGATCCTCCTTCCAGACACGGTCTTAGGCTTTGCTGTAGTCCAGCAGGGCCATCACTCCGCGGAGCGGTTTTTTCCGTTGGAAGCCGTCGCTAATGGTCTGCGTGACGTGGAGGATCTGGTCTTCGCAGCTCCTCAGTTTGCGGAAGCCCGCCTGCTCTCTGCAGATCCAACCTCCGGTTTCTGCCTCGTAGTACACTCGGTTGTGGATGATTCTCTTGAGGGTCTTCACCACGCACGAGGTCAGGCTGATTGGACGATAGGAAGAGATGTCACTGGCAGGTTTGCCAGTCTTCCTGAGAGGTAGGATGGTTGCCTCTCTCCATGCCTGCGGGCAGGAACCGGATCTGAAGGATTCATTGAAGATTCCCAGGAGTTCCCGCCTGGCCGCAGGTCCCAGCGCCTTGATGAAGGATGGGGGGATATCGTCCGGACCTGGGGCGCCCGTCGGTCGCATCTGGTGGATCGCAGTTTTGAGCTCCCGCTCGCTGAAATCCGCGCAGCTCTCGCCGTCAGCTGATGGGGCATCCAGCCGTTGCTTCGCTTCTCGGATGCGGTGTCGTTCTTCTTTGGAGAAGGAGAGTCTGCACACTGCGGCATAGTGCTTTGCAAAAACATCGGCTTTCCCCACATTGGTGGTGTAGAGGCGGCCGTTGTGTTGCAAGGACTCAGTGAGCGCGCAGTTATCGGGTGATCCGCTGAGAGAGCGGATCAAACGCCATGTTTTGCTGGTGTCCGGGTTGAACTCCAGCTCCTCCAATAGGGCAGCCCACTTTGCTTCCTTGGCCGACCGGGTGAGTGAGTTCACTTTCCTGCAAGCGGCCAGCCAGTCTTCTCTGTGGGTGCTTATGGAGCGGCGTAGGCGATTGCGGTCTTTGATAGCAGATCTCACGTCAGCCGACATCCAGGTATTGCTCGTCTTGCCGCTCCGGGATTTGCCAACGACGCGCTTCCCCACCTCCTTCAACAGGGTCGTGAAGCGGGAGAGGCGGTTGGACAGCGGCGGGGGCGTGTTGGTTCCAAAACTCAGTACTGCATCTTCTACGTCTTGAGTGAAGGTTCCCCAGTCGACGTCTTTGTGGTTCCACCGTGCCGTTGGTAGGGGCGGGCACGACGGGCGGACGACACAGGCCACTGAGATGGACAGGGGTAGGTGGTCAGATCCAAGGTCCACATCAACAGTCCATTCGGCATGGTTGGCGAGCCGCGGGTGGGCAAAGGTGAGGTCGGGTGTGCTAAGCCCGCCGGTGCTTCGGTTCACCCTTGTTGCCGACCCGTTGTTAAGGAGTGTGATGGAGTTCCTCAGCAGCCAGTCCTCGATGTCGGCCCCACGCTTGTCGCTTGGCTGGTTGTAGTCCCAGAGGCCGGAGTGGGCGTTTAGGTCACCGCCGATGATCACGTGTTCGCCCCGATCCAGGTGAGGTCCAGTTCGGAATTTGGTCCCGGATCTCGGCATGGGGGTGCGTAGAGGTTGTGCACTGTCAGCCAGCGGTGCCGGGTCACACGTACCTTGATCGTGGACGACTCCAGGAGGCCCCGCAGGGAGGCGCCCAGGTTCATGAAGGAGAGGTCGTCTTTGATCAGGGTCATGAGTCCGCCCCCGGGTTGGTCTTTGGGGCGGTCGGCACGGACGACAGCATACCCCGGGAAGGTCGGGGTGGAGTCTTTGGCCCGCAGCTTGCTTTCCTGGATCAAGGAAATGTCGTACTTGCCTTCGACCATCCGCTTTTCCAGCTCGGCAGACTTTGTCTTCACGCCGTCAGCATTCCAATGCATGATGCGCAGCGTGGATCTCTTGGCTACGTCGGGGATGTCCGTCTTTGGTTTTGGGAAGGGTAGGAGGGGGTTTGGGGGGTTGGGTTGGGGTTGGGAGGTAACTGGTGTCGGGGTGGTGGCACATTGTGGATAGGACCAGGTGTCAGATGGCCTCATAGTTGCCGCAGCATCACGGGTAGTGCCTGAGCAGGACCGGTGGTAGGGGGCTCTGCAGACTCGACAGGTGAGGGGCTGGGTCGTCTTGGCGATGGTACGCTGGCAGCTGGTGCATTTCACTTTGTGCTGGGAGTCAGACAGGGGTTGGACTGCAAGGCCGGCCACAACGCGGCCGGCGACTGTCTCGATTCGGGGCCTGTGCAGTGGGCATCTCCATGGAAACGCCTCGGGGGTGTCTCCACGGCAGCGCCTTCCGCGGTGGGTCATCGCTCCACAGCTGGTTTCCGCGCATGCAAGGAAGCGGATCCCAGTCTTGAATGCCTTGTTGCAGGAGCAACAAATCCGCCCTCCCGAAGGGGGAGGGCCGGGAGGTTGGCCTCCGTGGGCCACGCACCTCCAAGGGCCGGTCTGCAACCGCCGGGAGAGGCCGCTGCAGGCCGACTGTTTGTGGCATAGGGCGGGGCAGGAAGGGGCGGAGCAATGGAGCGGAGGTTGGCCGCGACGGATCGGACGGTGGCAGTGGTGGCAGTCTCCGTCAGGTCCCGGGTTCGTTTCGACATCTCCGGCAAGGAGGAGGAGGCGGGAGGCCAGTGCCGGATACCAGGCCCCCCATCTCAAAAAGGTGAGGGGGGGAGACTCCAGGGTCTCGGTGGCGCCAGCTCCCTGACCGGGCCGATGGTCCGAGTCGTGGGGTGCGCGCCTGACGAAGCACATTCGCCCAGAGGTCTGGTTGAATGGAAGGGGCCACGAAGAGGCTGTGCTTGTTCCCTTCCTCTGGTTGCTGTTTATATCCGAAACTTGTGTCCAAAGATGAAGGGGATGTACATTTTACTATTCTGTTTAAACATAATCATGCAGGGATGTTTTGGGGCTTTTTTTTATACAAGAATCAAAAACCTCCATTATGGATCGTTATTTTGCATGGTGGTTGAATTAGAACCGGGCCCAGTCGGTTCTGGTTGGTGCTTTTACCAAGAATTAGTGTCAATTGTGTTGATGGATGCATTTTCACTGTTCTGTGTGAAATTAAAGATGCAGGGATGTTCAGGGAATATTTCCCACCATCAACAGTGTCCAAAACAGGCACTTTGCGATTAAAATAGTGGTCCTATTAGAACCAGGCCCAGTCGGTTCTGGTTGGTTTATGTAGCCGGAACTTGTGTCAAATGATGATGGGGATGTATTTTTGACTATTCTCTATAAAAATATTCATCTAGGGATGTTCAGAAGTTCTTTTATGCCCGAATCAATGACCTCCCTTTGGGCACTTTATTTTGCATAGTGGTTGTATTAGAACCAGGCCCAGTCGGTTCTGGTTTGTGTATACACCCGTAACTTGTGTCCGATCGGAATGGGGTTGTATTTTTCACTATTCTGTATAAAAATCACCATCTAGGGATGTTCAGAAGTTATTTTATGCCCGAATAAATGACCTCCATTTGGGCACTTTATTTTGCATGGTGGTTGTATTAGAACCAAGCCCAGTCGGTTCTGGTTGGTGCTTATACCCAGAGTTAGTATTGATTGTGTAGGTGGATGTATTTTCACAATTATGTCTAAAAATAAAGATCCAGGATGGTTGTAGGGCTATTTCCCAGCATAAATTTTCTCCAAAACATGCATTTTGCAATAAAAAATAGTAGTTGCATTATAACTGGGTCCAGTCGGGTCTGGTTGCTGTTTATATCTGAAACTTGTGTCCAAAGATGATAGGGATGTATATTTTACTATTCTGTTTAAAAATAATCATGCAGGGATGTTTTGGGGCTTTTTTTTAATACAAGAATCAAAAACCTTCAATGGATCTTAATTTTGCATGGTGGTTGAATTAGAACCGGGCCCAGTCGTTTCTGGTTGCTGCTTTTACCCAGATTTAGTGTCAATTGTGTGGATGGATGCATTTTTACTATTATGTGTAAAATTAAAGATGCAGGGATGTTCTGGGAATATTTCCCACCGTCAATAGTGTCCAAAACATTTTGCGATAAAAATAGTGGAACTGAAACGTTCCCCTGCTGCCAAACACACTGTCAGAGACACATAGTTCCTGTGTATATAGTGTAAAATCGTCCTATCCATGTAAGTCTTTCATTGGCATCATTTTAGGTGATTCTGGAGCTATTTCCCACCATAAAAAGTGTCCAAAACAGGCATTTTGCGATTAAAATAGTGGTTGTATTAGAACCAGGCCCAGGCGATTCTGGTTGGTGTTTTTACCCAGAAATTGTGTCCAATGATGATAAGGATGTATTTTTGATTATTCTGTATAAAAATAATCATCTAGGGATGTTCAGAAGTTCTGTCATGCCCGAATCAATGACCTCAATTTGGGCACTTTATTTACAAGTGGTGGTTTTTAAGAACCAGGCTCAGTCGGATTTGGTTGGTGCTTTTACCCAGATATAGTATCCATTGTGTGGGTAGATGTATTTTCACTATTCTGTCTAAAAATAAAGATCCAGGACAGTTCTGGGGCTATTTCCCACCATAAATAGTGTCCAAAACATGCATTTTGCGATACAAAATAGTGGCTGCATTATAACAGGGTGCAGTCGGTTCTGGTGGGTGTTTGTATACGAAACTTGTGTCCAATTATGATGGGGATGTATACTTGACTATTCTGTATAGAAGTAATCATCTAGCGATGTTCAGAAGTTCTGTTATGCCCGAATGAATTACTTTCATTTGGTCACTTTATTTACAAGTGGTGGTTTAGAAACAGGCCCAGTCGGTTTTGGTTGGTGCTTTTACCCAGAATTTGTGTTTATTGTGTGAGTGGATGTATTTTCACTATATTGTATAACAATAATGATCCAGGATGGTTCTGGAGCTATTTCCCACCAGAAAGTGTCCAAAACAGGCATTTTGCGGTTAAAGTAGTGGTTGTATTAGAACCAGGACCAGTCGGTTCTGGTTCGTGTTTTTACCCAGAAATTGTGTCCAATGATGATGGGGATGTATTTTTGATTATTCTTTATAAAAATAATATTCTAGGGATGTTCAGAAGTTCTGTTATGCCTGAATCAATGACCTCAATTTGGGCACTTTAATTACAAGTGGTTGTTTAGAACCAGGCCCAGTCGGTTCTGGTTGGTGCTTTACCCACAATTAGTGTCGATTGTGTGAGTGGATGTATTTTCACTATTCTCTGTAAGAATAAAGATCCAGGGATGTTCTGAGACTATTTCCCACCATAAATAGTGTCAAAAACATGCATTTTGCGACAAAAATAGTGGTTGTACTAGAACCAGGCCCAGTCGGTTCTGGTTTGTGTCTACACCCGCAACGTGTGTCCAATAGGAATGGGGTTGTATTTTTGACTATTCTGTATTAAAAAATATCATCTAGCGATGTTCAGAAGTTTTTCTATGCCCGAATAAATGACCTCCATTTGGGCACTTTATTTTGCATGGTGGTTGTATAGAACCAAGCCGAGTCGGTTCTGGTTGGTGCTTTTACCCAGAGTTAGTGTTGATTGTGTAGGTGGATGTATTTTCACTATTTTGTCCAAAAATAAAGATCCATGATGGTTCTAGGGGTATTTGCCACCATAAATAGTCTCCAAAACATGCATTTTGCGATAAAAAATAGTAGTTGCATTATAACTGGGTCCAGTCGGGTCTGGTTGCTGTTTATATCTGAAACTTGTGTCCAAAGATGATTGGGATGTATATTTTACTATTCTGTTTAAAAATAATCATGCAGGGATGTTTTGGGGCTTTTTTATACAAGAATAAAAAACCTCCAATGGATCTTAATTTTGCATGGTTGTTGAATTAGAACCGGGACCAGTCGGTTCTGGTTGCCGCTTTTACCCAGATTTAGTGTCAATTGTGTGGATGGATGCATTTTCACTATTATGTGTAAAATTAAAGATGCAGGGATGTTTTGGGAATATTTCCCACCGTCAATAGTGTCCAAAACATTTTGCGATAAAAATAGTGGTTGTATTAGAACAAGGCCCAATCGGTTCTGGTTGGTGTATTTACCCAGAATTTGTGTTGGTTGAGTAGGTGGATGTAGTTTCACTATTTTCTATAAAAATAATGTTTCCCACCATAAACATTGTCCAAAACAGGCATTTTGCGATTAAAATAGTGGTCGTATTAGAACCGGGCCCAGTCGGTTCTGGTTGCCGCTTTTACCCAGATTTAGTGTCAATTGTGTGGATGGATGCATTTTCACTATTATGTGTAAAATTAAAGATGCAGGGATGTTTTGGGAATATTTCCCACCGTCAATAGTGTCCAAAACATTTCGCGATAAAAATAGTGGTTGTATTAGAACATTCCCAATCGGTTCTGGTTGGTGTATTTACCCATAATTAGTGTTGAATGTGTAGATGGATGTATTTTCACTATTTTCTTAAAAAATAATGTTTCCCACCATAAACATTGTCCAAAACAGGCATTTTGCGATTAAAATAGTGGTCGTATTAGAACCGGGCCCAGTCGGTTCTGGTTTGTGCTTCTACCCATAATTAGTGTTGAATGTGTAGATGGATGTATTTTCACTATTCTGTGTAAAAATAATGATCCAGGATGGTTCTGTATTAGAACCAGGCCCAGTCTGTTCTGGTTAGTGAATTTACCCGAAAAATTGTATCCATTGACGATGGGGATGTATTTTTGATTATTATGTATAAAAATAATCATCTAGGGATCTTCAGAAGTTCTGTTATTCCCGAATCAATGACCTCCATTTGGGCACATTATTGACAGAGCTCACGACCATGATCCAGTGTGTGGCTCGGATGTGTCCCTCAAACACAAATACTGGTCAGTCTCATCCAAAATCGTAATGGCTCAGTTCCCTTGAGTGGGAGCGGCAAGGAACGCCCTGCATTTGAAGACCATTGAAGGCAGGTTCCGGGCCTGTGTCGGCGCATCAGTCAGGCTGGGTAGCCGCCATGGCCCAGGTGATTTTCCAGGGCTGCCCTGCTCTTGACGGAGTGGCCACCCAGCGGGGCTGTGTGTGTGCCATGGTGGGAGACTCGTGCTGCCCCTTCATCCCCGCCGGCATGTCCTGCTCGGTCCATGATGCCCTGCAGGCTATTAGAAACATGCAGAGAGCTGTGACCGGAGATTCGGTTCCACAGCGAGGATGGCTTGACTGGTTCTTCTCTGGCTCATGGAAACAGCCACTTCAATATTTCGATATTTGCACAGACACAAAAGGAGGGAATTGTGGGATGGACTGGCTAACTGGCTAAATAATTGTTTATTCTTGTCGCTGTTATGATCGCGCCGCGTAGAGCGACGCCATCGGAGGTAAAGTTGAACCCAGAAGCAGAGTCGCCAAAGTAAATGGAAAGGTGAGGCAGATCTGTAGCTCTTGTAGGTTGATTTAATAAACGGGGAAACATAACTTAAACAACTTGGCTTGACCACTCATTACAAACGAAAAGAACATGCGGCGTGGCGTCAATGGAAACGGCAATGACTACGAGGAAAAACAGGAAACGAAACCAGAACGATCCGACGGCGTTCACAGAAAATCATAATGCTTAAATACCAAAAATAATCTAATCACGTAATTAGTGACAGCTGATAATTATTGTGACGTCATGCCAGGAGAGGCAATCCCGCCACTCCTGACAGTACATCCCCTCTAAGGGACGGATTCTAGACGTCCCAAGGTCAATTACAACATGAGAAACGGGAACAAGCAGGGAGGTTGGGTGGGAGATCTAGAATTGTCCGGTGGTCTTCCAAACCAACCCAATAACAGACAGAGAGGTCGCTCCGGCGGGAGTCCGCGCCAGCCTGAAACAAGACGAGGCAGTAGTCGGTCCGGCGGGCGTCCGTGCCGGCCAGAAACGAGACGAGTCAGTGGTCGATCCGGTGGGCGTCCGCGCCGGCCAGAAACGAGACGAGTCAGTGGCAGGTCTGGCAGGCGTCCGCGCCGGCCAGAAACAAGACGAGGCTGAGGTCGATCCGGCGGGCGTCCGTGCCGGCCAGAAACGAGACGAGGCAGTGGTCGGTCCGGCGGGCGTCCGCGCCGGCCAGAAACGAGACGAGGATTTGGTTGACCCGGCGGGCGTCCGCGCCGGTCAAGAACGTGACGAGGCAGTGGTCGGTCCGGCGGGCGTCCGTGCCGGCCAGATACGAGACGAGGCAAGGGCAGGTCTGGCGGGCATCCGTGCCAGCCAGAAACGAGACGAGGCAGTGGTCGGTCTGGCAGGCATCCCAGCTGGTCCTTTAAGTCTTGGCCAAACTGGCTGCCTTCAGGAGATATTAGAAGTTTAGTACGGTCGGGCACCTTACCCTGTATGCGCGGGGGGTGGACAACTCTCTCCTCCCGGGAAACCGGAGCATTGCTTCTCTGGACGTCGCCGGCCCCATCCTTCAGGGGCACCGGCGAATTGCCTCTCTCGACGTCGCCGGCTTCTTCATCCAGGGACTCCGGCGAATTACCACTCTCGACGTCGCCGGCTTCTTCATCCAGGGACTCCGGCGAATTACCACTCTTGACGTCGCCAGCCCCTCCTTCCAGGGACTCCGGCGAATTACCACTCTTGACGTCGCCAGCCCCTACTTCCAGGGACTCCGGCGAATTACCACTCTTGACGTCGCCAGCCCCTCCTTCCAGGGACTCCGGCGAAATACCACTCTTGACGTCGCCAGCCCCTACTGCCAGGGACTCCGGCGCATTGCCACTCTCGACGTCACCGGCTTCCTCCTCCAGGGGCACCAGCGAATTACCACTCTTGACGTCACCGGCCCCATCCTCTAGGGGCAACGGCAAATTGGCACTCTCGACGTCGCCCGCCCCTTCTTCCGGGGATTCTGGCGCATTGCCACTCTCGACGTCACCGGCTTCCTCCTCCAGGGGCACCAGCGAATTACCACTCTTGACGTCGCCAGCCCCTTCTTCCAGGGACTCCGGCGAATTGCCTCTCTCGACGTCGCCAGTCCCTTCTTCCAGGGACTCCGGCGAATTACCACTCTTGACGTCGCCAGCCCCATCCTCTAGGGGCAACGGCAAATTGGCACTCTCGACGTCGCCAGCCCCTTCTTCCAGGGACTCCGGCGCATTGCCACTCTTGACGTCACCGGCTTCCTCCTCCAGGGGCACCAACGAATTACCACTCTTGACGTCACCGGCTTCATCCTCCAGGGGCAACAGCAAATTGGCACTCTCGACGTCGCCAGCCCCTTCTTCCAGGGACTCCGGCGCATTGCCACACTCGACGTCACCGGCTTCCTCCTCCAGGGGCACCAGCGAATTACCACTCTTGACGTCACCGGCCCCATCCTCCAGGGGCAACGGCAAATTGGCACTCTCGACGTCGCCAGCCCCTTCATCCAGGGACTCCGGCGAAATACCACTCTCGACGTCGCCGGCCCCATCCTCTGCGAGCGCCGGAGCATCGTCGCCACTTCTGGGCGGGCAGGCGCTGGACGGGCAGGCGCTTGGGAGAGCGGTGCTTGGGAGAGCGGTGCTTGGGAGAGCGGTGCTTGGGAGAGCGGTGCTTGGGAGAGCGGTGCTTGGGAGAGCGGTGCTTGGGAGAGCGGTGCTTGGGAGAGCGGTGCTTGGGAGAGCGGTGCTTGGGAGAGCCGTGCTTGGGAGAGCGGTGCTTGGGAGAGCGGTGCTAGAATGGCCGTCCGTCACCAGAAACCTGATCCGTGGCTTCGGTACGGGTGCGACCGGCGACCCCAAAGGCAACGGGAGTAATTTGCGTGGCCTTGGCACAGGAGCTTGGGGCACTTGAAACGGCGTGGTGGGCCGAGTAACTTCAGCCACTTGGACAGGCGTGGTCGGCCGAGTAACTTCGGCCACTTGGACAGGCGTGGTCGGCCGAGTAACTTCGGCCACTTGGACAGGCGTGGTCGGCCGAGTAACTTCGGCCACTAAGACAGGCGTGGTCGGCCGAGTGACTTCGGCCACTTGGAAAGACGTGGTCGGCCGAGTGACTTCGGGCACTTGGAAAGGCGTGGTCGGCCGAGTGGCTTCGGGCACTTGGAACGGGGAGGGCTGCATAGTCCTTAGGAGCTGCTGGTACAGCGTGGTCGGCCGAGTAACTTCGGGCACTTGGAAAGGCGTGGTCGGCCGAGTAACTTCGGGCACTTGGAAAGGCGTGGTCGGCCGAGTAACTTCGGGCACTTGGAAAGGCGTGGTCGGCCGAGTAACTTCGGGCACTTGGAACGGGGAGGGCTGCATAGTCCTTAGGAGCTGCTGGTACAGCGTAGTCGGTCGAGTAACTTCGGGCACTTGGAAAGGCGTGGTCGGCCGAGTAACTTTGGGCACTTGGAAGGGCGTGGTCGGCCGAGTAACTTCGGGCACTTGGAAGGGCGTGGTCGGCCGAGTAACTTCGGGCACTTGGAAGGGCGTGGTCGGCCGAGTAACTTCAGGCACTTGGAAGGGCGTGGTCGGCCGAGTAACTTCGGGCACTTGGAAGGGCGTGGTCGGCCGAGTAACTTCGGGCACTTGGAAGGGCGTGGTCGGCCGAGTAACTTCGGGCACTTGGAAGGGCGTGGTCGGCCGAGTAACTTCGGGCACTTGGAAGGGCGTGGTCGGCCGAGTAACTTCGGGCACTTGGAAGGGCGTGGTCGGCCGAGTAACTTCGGGAACTTGTAAAGGCGTGGTGGTGGTCGGAAAAGGAGCTTGGAGGGACGTGGTCGGAAAAGGAGCTTGGAGGGACGTGGTCGGAAAAGGAGCTTGGAGGGACGTGGTCGGAAAAGGAGCTTGGAGGGACGTGGTCGGAAAAGGAGCTTGGAGGGACGTGGTCGGATAAGGAGCTTGGAGGGACGTGGTCGGAAAAGGAGCTTGGAGGGACGTGGTCGGAAAAGGAGCTTGGACGGACGTGGTCGGAAAAGGAGCTTGGACGGACGTGGTCGGAAAAGGAGCTTGGAAGGGCGTGGTCGGCCGAGTAACTTCGGGCACTTGGAAGGGCGTGGTCGGCCGAGTAACTTCGGGCACTTGGAAGGGCGTGGTCGGCCGAGTAACTTCGGGAACTTGGAAAGGCGTGGTGGTGGTCGGAAAAGGAGCTTGGAGGGACGTGGTCGGAAAAGGAGCTTGGAGGGACGTGGTCGGAAAAGGAGCTTGGAGGGACGTGGTCGGAAAAGGAGCTTGGACGGACGTGGTCGGAAAAGGAGCTTGGACGGACGTGGTCGGAAAAGGAGCTTGGACGGACGTGGTCGGAAAAGGAGCTTGGAAGGACGTGGTCGGGCGCGTAACTTGGACAGTGGTTAGTGTGTCCAGGCATTGCTTTCGCTTCGCTTTACGGCGTGGCGCTCGGCACCTCCTCTGGGAGGATTGCACAGCACCCCCGCCATCACGTCGTGCCCCATAATTGGTGGTTAGCCCACTCTGTAATTGCTGGTCGGGGTATTTGTAGTAGGAATTATCGGGGGAAAAATCGGGATAATCCTCCTCCAGTGGAAGGTCTCGGGGTCCGAATTGGTCGAAGAATTCATCATCGGATTCCGAAACGCCAGCGAAAAAATCAATTTCCTCAACGATGTCCTCCTCACCAGAATCTTCAGGCTCCCTCCATGGTGAATCAATTCCTCTGGGCATAGGCATAAGATAACTTGGGCGGTCTCTGGTGGTTGTACGCACCTGGGCATCATGATTAAACGGTAAAGGCTTCCCAGGGCGACGTGCATAGCAGTGGTGGGGCGTATGAGTACGCTGCGGATCTAACTCTCCTACCAGCTGTGGCTCATCTCTAGCAATGATGTGCCTGAGAGCCCCGCACCACGGTGTGTTCATTACAAAACTCCTAAACGATTCTGAGGGGGTTTTTATACACTCCAAGCAGTCCGGTGTCTTCGAGGTGGATGGTTGGCGTTTGTTTGTTTGTTTGTTTGTTTTGCACTACAAGCGCCTGAGGATTGCCCTCAGATAGCGCTAGAGCTGCCACTGGAACGCGGATTATTTCATCCGGGGGGTAGTCGGAGGTGGGGGCAGTCAAATGTCTCCGGCTGGATGAAAAACGTAGGGTGCCACGGTCCTTGTTGGCAGCTCTGAGTGGTATTAGTTGGAATTCGCAGGCCGCGGCAAGCGGCCTCTCAGGAGACACCACGTGAAGGTTTCCAACTTTGTCTCCCGATGGTTGGCGTCGCCGAGTGCGTCGGCGCGAGCGTGGGTGGCGCTTCGCTGGGTCCATGAGGGTCGGATCGTGCTGTTATGTTCGCGCCGCGTAGAGCGACGCGATCGGAGGGAAAGTTGAACCCAGAAGCAGAGTCGCCAAAGTAAATGGAAAGGTGAGGCAGATCAGTAGCTCTTGTAGGTTGATTTAATAAACGGGGAAACATAACTTAAACAACTTGGCTTGACCACTCATTACAAACGAAAAGAACATGCGGCGTGGCGTCAATAGAAACGGCAATGACTACGAGGAAAAACAGGAAACGAAACCAGAACGATCCGACGGCGTTCACAGAAAATCATAATGCTTAAATACCAAAAATAATCTAATCACGTAATTAGTGACAGCTGATAATTATCGTGACGTCATGCCAGGAGAGGCAATCCCGCCACTCCTGACAGTCGCACCATGTGGTCATAGTGGTTTTACCTTTGTTTGTTAAGATCGTAGAATGCAAGGTAGACTAGTCAAACTGGTTTTACAATTGATTAAAAAGATCGTGGAATGTAAGAAAGACTAACTAGTTGGCCTTGCAATTGTTTGTTCGCCTCGCGAAATATAAGAAAGGCTAGCTAACAGGGTTTGCAATTGTTACCTTGAATTGTGCGATGAAAAAAGGTTCAACTTCAGGAGTAACTGTCACTCTCCAGGTCATCCAGGGTCAAGTGCACACTTGAAAACTTTCATATTCAACCAAAACGTGCTTATCAGCGCATAAAAAGCACATTTGGTGGTACGCGGGAAGAACGGCAGCAGACAAAAAGGCTATTTAGAAAGGTATCACCACTACGCAGAAGATCGTCGGCTACTCTGCCCTCACTGGAAGACATTGCCAGCCCGCGTTACCTCAGCAGAGCCAGGGACATGATCAGGAACCCATGCCACCCTGGTCACAATCGGTTCCAGCTGCTGCTCTCTGGCAGACAGACGCTGTAAGTTTCCCACATCCGTTGGGACTCTAAACTTGGGGTAACACCACACAATCCCTTCTGTGTAATAACTTCGGGTTAGGTAATATGAATAGACATTAGGTACAAGTTGATCTGACACCTACATGCTGAATGAAGGTAAGTGAAAGACAGTGAGAGGTAAGTGATCCACTCAGGGGGTGGTGATGCAATGTATCCATAAAGGCAGAATTGTAAATTAAGAGTCTGGAGTCATAACTTGTAAAACTGTGTAAAACTGTCAGAGACACAAATGTCTCTATACATAGTGTAATATCATCAAATTTTATAATTTAATAAGTTTTTAATTTGGCATCATTGTAATGGCTAGATATTAAGTTATAATGAAAACTATGATACTTGGCCTAAACATGATTTTCAGCGCATGAAAAGCACATTCAGGCAATAAAAACTGAAATGTTCCCCGGCTGCGAAACAAACTGTCAAAGGCACATAGTTACTGTGTATATAGTGTAAAATCGTCCAATTCAAGTAAGTTTTGCATTTAGCATCATTCTAAGTGATAGAAATTAAGTGATAGTGAAAACTATGATACTTGGCCAAAACGTGATTTTCAGCGCATGAAACGCACGTTAAGGCAATAAAAACTAAAATGTTCCCCTGCTGCGAAACAAACTGTCAGAGACACATAGTTACTGTGTATATAGTGTTAAAACGTCCAATTCAAGTAAGTTTTGCATTTAGCATCATTCTAAGTGATAGAAATTAAGTTATAGTGAAAACTATGATACTTGGCCAAAACGTGATTTTCAGCGCATGAAAGGCACGTTAAGGCAATAAAAACTGAAACGTTCCCCTGCTGCGAAAAAAACTGTCAGAGACACATAGTTACTGTGTATATAGTGTATAATTGTCCAATTCAAGTACATTTTTCATTTGGCATCATTCTAAGTGATTGAAATTAAGTTATAGTGAAAACTATGATACTTGGCCAAAACGTGATTTTCAGCGCATGAAACGCACGTTAAAGGCAATAAAAACTGAAATGTTCCCCTGCTGCAAAACAAACTGTCAGAGGCACATAGTTACTGTGTATATAATGTAAAATCGTCCAATTCAAGTAAGTTTTGCCTTAAGCATCATTCTAAGTGATAGAAATTAAGTTATAGTGAAAATTATGATACTTGGCCAAAACGTGATTTTGCGCATGAAACGCACGTTAAGGCAATAAAAACTCAAATGTTCCCCGGCTTCCAAACAAACTGCCAAAGACACATAGTTACTGTGTATATAGTGTATAATCGTCCAATTCAAGTAGGTTTTTCATTTAGCATCATTCTAAGGGATAGAAATTAAGTTATAGTGAAAACTATGATACTTGGCCAAAACGTGATTTTCAGCGCATGAAATGCACATTAAGGCAATAAAAACTGAAATGTTCCCCCGCTGCGAAACAAACTGTCAGTGACACATAGTTACTGTGTATATAGTGTATAATCGTCCAAAATAAGTAGGTTTTTCATTTGATATCATTCTAAGTGATGGAAGTTAGGGTTAGGGTTAGGGTTAGGGTTAGGGTTAGGGTTAGGGTTTGGGTTAGGGTTAGGGTTAGGGTTAGGGTTAGGGTTAGGGTTAGGGTTAGGTTATAGTGAAAACTATGATACTTGGCCAAAACGTGATTTTCAGCGCATGAAACGCACATTAGGGCAAAAAAATGAAATGTTTGTTAGGTCTGAAAATACAACTTCAGGAGCAGGCTAAGAAAGAGTGAGATAAATTTAAATAGAAAATATGTATTACCAGACTGCAAAGTGGACAGTGAGAGTTCCTACAGTGGGGTCCTGTTCACTGCGATGTTACTGCAACTCTAGTCGAATGACCAGTGAGTGTGTCTTAAATACAGCCAAAACTGACAGTTGCAGGGCAACAAGTAATTGATTAGTGTCGGGCCTGGAATCTGTAGTCAATGGTTTCCAGACGTAGGGTGTTCTTCGCTGTTCCTACCCTGGGGAGCACCGCCATCATGATTTTGGAGGAGACTGACCAGTGTTTGTATTAGAGGGGGACATCCGAGCCCCAAACTGAATCATGGGGGAAGAATCAAAGCTCCGTCGTTGACGCCTGGTGGGTAGATGTGGGTTGGCGTCGACAGTTGGAATCGAGTCTGCTGTTAGAACGTACGTGTGGTCGGATGCAGATGTAGGGACACAGAGCCCAGTTGTATTGGCGGGGATGATCATATACACTTGCCATTCGCAGAGCCACCATATTTGGTCCAGTACTGTCCATGATTGGGAAGGAATGTGTCTGATCTCGGCACACCTGGTGACGTGAACTTGGTCTAAAGGGGTCTTCGGATCCGGTCCGCTGAAGTTGAAACAGGATGGATAACAGTCTGTTCGGTTGTTGCACTGGACTTACGTTGCGGTATTGACTGTAGCTGCTAATGGTACTGCGACCATGGTATGTAGGCGGTCAAGCTTTGCTGGAAGGATTCTCTCAGATTACCCAGGATACAGTTGTAGGTGAGGTTGGCGAGTTCTTCGTTCTGTCGGTTGGACCATAGCTGTGGTTGTGGCGTGGGCTGTGAGTGCGGTGTATCTGTATTAACTGTTCCTCATCATCAGGTTGTACTCGTTTTCTTCTCGTGTTTGGACATGGGCGAGAATTAGGTGTATCTCCTCAGGCTTAGGTGTTCCTGCCGTACGGATTTTGAGTAGGCGTGTGGCGGATGGTTCTACGAAGGGGTTCACACCAATCTTTTTGGGGACCATGGCTGGACTAGTAGTGCGGATGGTGATAGTAAAGAGGGGGTCTTTTCCTGGTCGGTCCGGTCGGAGGCATAGGTTGATGCAGCCTTTTTGTTGGATATTGGTCGTGAGCTCCAGCGTATGTTTACCATCTTTGATGGTGGTGGCTAACTTGGTGAAGTTAGCGGTCATGGTAGTAGCTTCTTTGGAAAGGGGCCATGTGATTGTCTTGTAGCCTGTATGGAGGAGGACCTGGTCCCAGGTGTCTGGCCAGACCACTCAGACTCTGGGAGCTTGTAGGTACCAATAGAAATAACTGGAGTCAGTCCTGTGTAATCCCAAGTGAGTAAGCTGTAGGCTGAGCAAAGGGACTTGAACGACGATTGGTGTCTTGGTTAATGGGATGCAGATTTGGGGGCCCCTGATCGTTTCCTGAACCAGCTAGTGGGCCATTCTCCTCCAGTGGGAGTGTACCAAGGTTCTGGTACGTTCCCCCCATGTGGTTGAACACAGAGCGGTGATGATGATGATGATGATGAGTAGCCACTTCATTCTTGTACTTTGTTTACTGTGGGACTGATGTATCCAGGTGTCTCTTCCTTCGATTTTGATGGCAGTGGGTGTGGGCAAAATCACACGGTGAGGTCCGTCCCAACGTGGAGAAGACCAGCACTTTCTTTTTATCACCTTGACGAGTACCAGGTCTCCTGGGGACAGGACCTCCTCTGTGGGAGACAGAGAAGATGTCGGCAGATTATTTTGCATTCATCTCAGTTATTTCTTGGAACATTTTGCATAACCACTTAGTGAGGGAATCTGTTTCTCCTTTCTCTTCTACCACCAGATCTTTTTCCCACATTGTTAAGTGGAAGGGTCTGTCGTTCACTGCCTCAAATGGTGTGCATCCCTGTGCTGTTGGAATGATTTTCATGTACGTTTCTACCAGGCTCAGTCATTCTTGCCATGGTTTTCCTGTGTCTTCAATGGTTTTTCTGAGTCTGAGTTTTACTGTTCTAATGGTTTGTTCGACGAGTCCAGCACTTTGGTTCAGTTTGATGAAATCCATGTTCAGAAGCTCGAAGGGATATGTTCCTGTTTGCCTTGTTCCATGCTTGGATCGTTCGTTGCCTTGAGAGTTGTGTCTACAGCAGTTCAGACAGTTTCTGCCAAAAAAATTGAAGTAAGTTTGGAGACTTCTGGGAACATGCATTGTTTATTGTACTGTACTGATCATCCCTCCTGTTGAGACATGGCTCCTCCCATGGCTCAATTTGGCAATTACTTCAAACAATGATCGTGTCACGCATGGCTTATTTTCTACTGCATAGAGTCCGTTCTTGTGTTGAGTGGCTCCTTCTGTTTCCCATTGCAGTTTCTCTTTTTCTGGGGAATGATTTTGCATTTCTTTTAGGAATTCAGCAGGGATTGGGCTGTGTCTTTCCACCGTCACGTCTTGTTCTAGGAATAGTCTACATGCCTCTGTCAGTGCCACTATTTCTGCGGCTTGTGCAGACCAGTAGCCGGGGAGTCGTCCTGTCTTGAGGTTGTCTTTTTGAGTCACCACGGCATATACGTTGTGTTTTTCTCCATCCAGGGTTTTTGATGATGATCCATCCCCATAGGCAATGTGTCCGGGGGCAATGGGTTGTCCATTAGGTCAGTTGCATATACGTGGTTAATTATGATTCGTTGAGTGGGCAACTGTGAGAATTGGTTTAACTACTTGTCGTCCGGTCTTCCATGAACTTCAGGGTGACATGTAATGGCCATGTTTGTTGTTCCTGTCCTGGTGCTGCTGGGCAGATATCTTCAGACTGTTCTCTTAGACTTTCAGCTACCTTGGCAGAATCATTCCCGACAATGTCGAGAGAGTAGAAGCTGTTAGATGTGGTGGTGTGGAAGATATTTTTGGTTTGTAATTCCCTGGGTCGGAGGCCATTTTGGGTGGCCACTAGGCTTAGCCCAAGCTGGACCATGATATCTCGTCCCGGTAACTCTCCGATTTTCATTTTGCAGTCTGACAATAAACCCATTCCTTTTGTTGCTTTCTGACCCATATTAATCACCTACTTAATAGTTTAAACAACAATCATTTTCTAAATTACCCGAAAGTGATCTCTACTTTGTGATTAACCCAATATCTCTGAACGAAGAGCACATTCAGGCAATAAAAACTGAAATGTTCCCCTGCTGCCAAACAAACTGTCAGAGACACATAGTTACTGTGTATATAGTGTATAATCGTCCAATTCAAGTAGGTTTTTCATTTGGCATCATTCTGAGTGATAGAAATTAAGTTATAGTGAAAACTATGATACTTGGCCAAAACGTGATTTTGCGCATGAAACGCACATTAAGGCAATAAAAACTCAAATGTTCCCCGGCTTCCAAACAAACTGCCAAAGACACATAGTTACTGTGTATATAGTGTATAATCGTTCAATTCAAGTAGGTTTTTCATTTAGCATCATTCTAAGGGATAGAAATTAAGTTATAGTGAAAACTATGATACTTGGCCAAAACGTGATTTTCAGCGCATGAAATGCACATTAAGGCAAGAAAAACTGAAATGTTCCCCCGCTGCGAAACAAACTGTCAGTGACACATAGTTACTGTGTATATAGTGTATAATCGTCCAAATTAAGTAGGTTTTTCATTTGATATCATTCTAAGTGATGGATGTTAGGGTTAGGGTAAGGGTTAGGGTTAGGGTTAGGGTTAGGGTTGGGGTTAGGGTTAGGGTTGGGGTTAGGGTTAGGGTTAGGGTTAGGTTAAGTTATAGTGAAAACTATGATACTTGGCCAAAACGTGATTTTCAGCGCATGAAACGCAAATTAGGGCAAATAAACTGAAATGTTTGTTAGGTCTGAAAATACAACTTCAGGAGCAGGCTAAGAAAGAGTGAGTTAAATTTAAATAGAAAATATGTATTACCAGACTGCAAAGTGGACAGTGAGAGTTCCTACAGTGGGGTCCTGTTCACTGCGATGTTACTGCAACTCTAGTTGAATGACCAGTGAGTTTGTCTTAAATACAGGCAAAACTGACAGTTGTCCCTAGGACTTTGGACAGATACGTTTCAGTCATTTGCAGGGCAAAAAGTAATTGATTAGTGTCGGGCCTGGAATCTGTAGTCAATGGTTTCCAGACGTAGGGTGTTCTTTGCTGTTCCTACCCTGGGGAACACCGCCATCATGATTTTGGAGGAGACTGACCAGTGTTTGTATATGTTGGGTTTATTCTGTTTTATTATTATAATAGTTATATTAATTCATTTCTTTATTAAATCATTCTCTTTCTTTTCTTTGTATTAATTCATTACTTTGTTAAATCATTCTCTTTCTGTTTTTCAAAAGTGTTGAGGTCACGCCAAGTCATCTTTAACCTAGACAGCCTGTTCCAGGATGGTTATACAAACAATCCACCCAATCTGGGTCCTTGAGATTTGGTGGGCCCTTGGTGACGAGGACAGGGCTATTCGGACAATAACAAGAATATTGTTATCGTTATGTAACCGTACACTTCGGGTTTTTCTGTAAGTAACGATTATATGATTATGATTATATTATATGATTCTTAGGTCAAGGAGGTTGTATAATTACTCTAATCTAAATGTTGTTAGGTCTAGTCCCTGTTTTTGTTATTAGTAAAATACTTTGATTGTTATTGTAGTCCCAGATGTTGTTTTTACTCATACGTGATGGAATGATCAACAACTCTGTAACTTGTGACCATAAGAATGGGACGAAAACGTCTATTCGAGGAGACCTTCGGAAGTTGTAAGGTGACACTTGCTGTAACGCTCCCCTCCGGAGGCTTTTATCTGTTGTATCCATTTCTATTTAATTAAATGTCAATAATTGAATAAGATGTCTTCCTGCAGTTATTGATAATTACGGACGAAGGTAATTATTAATGAACCTGACATTTTCGTCCTTCTGAGCCATGGAGGTCAATATACCGGAGCGAGAACCCAGGCGCTGCTGTTCGACATCTGGTAAGTGACCGTGCGCACGGCGTCTTCAAAACCCTTGGTGGGCCGGAGTTTTCGACGGGGGCGCCTGGATTCTCGGCGGTTGAAGACTTTTCCTGCTGGAGGGAGACATCTGATGGATCTCGGGTAAGTCCACATTAATGTCTGCATGTTGTGAAGGTGTTTCCAAATGCGTTAAAGGGACATTGTATGTGAGGTCCATTGTTGGGCTGGTTTCGCGTCCTGGGTGACGGCGATAAAACCCTGTGTTTATACTAGTCAATGGCAGGTACGGTGGGGCATTTTGCTGGAAAGTGTCCTGTGTATCAGGGGTAGGCACGAATATATTGTACTAGAGGTACAATATTGGGGCCGGGGAGTGTCCTGTGTCTAAAGGGTAGGCACGAATATACGTTGTATGTTGTTTGTGTGGTTTCTGCAGTAAAATTAAGATAAGCCTAGGAAATACAGTCGAAGGAGTGATAATAATAAAAATAGATATAATAAAGTTAACTCTGTGAGGCACACGAACTCACTACAAAAAAGTAAAATATGGGAAACACGTGTTGTAAGGCGGGTTTGGATGACGATCCAAAAAATACGTCTATATTGTAAGGATTGGAAAAAATTGGAAAGACAAAGCGCTTTAAAATTATTACACAGCTATATTTATGGATAAATAAAAATGGGTTTGCTGGCCAGCCTAAAATGCATAAAATGCAGGATAATATATGCACTAATGCATAGAGGTAATATACATATATAAATAATATGTGAGTGGATAAAAGTGTAACAGCTTGTTCCACAGACACTAATGGCGAAATAAGGCCGGGGAGAAGTTAAAAATACTATTTTGGGAAAATAGTGGGGGCTCCCTCGGATAACGGGGATATATTTAAGACCGTGGCGGCGGGAAAGTACTGTTTGGTAAGGGAAAAATAGCGGGGCCTCCTCGGCTGACGGGGAAAATATTTACCAAGATAGGTGACGGGCGCGTAGGAAGTTTAACAAAAATAAAGGGAGCTAGAAAATTAATGGGGACACTGGTATTTGATTTGGTTAATCCGGGTATGACGTTTTGTGTTTACAATAAATTGGGTTTTTTTGTGATGCTTGGGCTTGTATAACAACAATTAGAATGGTTATTTCCAAGTGCTGGTGGTGCTTTGTTAATATAACCTATATGTACTGTCAATTTACAGCAATGTGATGGCTTATTGCAGCTTGGTTTTTGATCCCGTCCGCTAACGGGAAGATGGTGTTTAAAAAGACAAAAGAATATATACAAAATGATCATTTAAATGTTTAGCAGGGAATGTCACCTGTGTTTTTATTATGCTCTAGACTTGCAAAAAAAAAAAAATGTGTCCACTGCGGGGGAAGCGTTTCTGGTGCAGCGGCTGCTGATTAGATGGGAGTGAAACATGTGGGCCGCGGGGCAGACGATTTAACTGTGTGGGGCTTTCGGGAGCGTTCGGACCGTGTAAACGACTAAAATTTTGTGATCCCTTCCGTGAAGACATTATAATAATAATAATTGGCCTTGGGGGTGCTGAAGCAAACTTGAGGGCAGAAAATGGGTTTTTGCCATATTGTTGTGCTTGCAGCATACATATTCTGGATATATGGGGTCTTGGAAAAATATTGTGATGTAGTTGAATATCGGAAGAGGGGTTAATTTGACGTTTTAATGGTTGTCTTCTCTAAAAAGCGTTGTATTTGGGCACAGGGAAAAAGCTGGTTTGTAAACATAAGATAACAATGCTGTTTTCGCAGCAAGAGTGGAGGTCATAGTTAACGGCTAATTGCGTTTTCTGTTTGGACTTTTCAGAATAAGAACAATACATGGGCTGCAAGAAATGCAAGGTTATGCGAATGCTTTCGCATTGATATTTTGGGTTTTAAAATGAAATGTATTAAGAGGATAGAAAATCTGTTTAGTAAAAGGTTGATTTGGTAAAAAGCTTTGGATTTGGGAAATAGACCAAAATAGTCATTTTTGAGCAATTGTGGATTTCAAAGGGCTCTTAGTTAAAGGAAACTAGCTTTTGGAGGATAAAATAATATTAATACTATTTCAGAATTTTTTGATTGTTCAAAATACTTTAATCCAGGAGGTTGGCTGGTTAAAAGAAAAAAAGGCCAGGACGACAAAATTTACAATATTATGGTATATTGGTGACAATAAGGTTTTTAAAACATTAAAGTTTGTAATTAGGAATTGTCTAACAAAAGGTTGATTTCTCTAATTTAATTGTTGTAGATTTTTGTTTTGGTAACAGGCTATGGGAAATGACTCTTGTCTTAAGTAAACATCATATGAGGTGATTTACAAAGTATATAGTAGGTATTGAATTATTTGGCTGTTAACGACATCAGATGGGAAATTTACAATGCAATAGTGGCATGATAAAATTCATGGCATTCATCCAAATAATTAGGGGAATTGTAAATAAAATATTTGGTTTAGGATGAGCATATTTTCCCTAAGAATGGAGTAACATGGAATGTTTTTCAAAGTGCACTTGAAAGAACATTGTCTGTTGTCCTGGCGGGAGGAAATATGCTTTGTCACAGGTCATATTGGTGACTTTAAGGATATTACGGATTGGATAAGCATTGGTCAATTGATACAACCAAATAACGTTGCTTTTTACTGCTTTAAGGGCATGCAAATTGGTGAGAACTTTAGCAACGATGGGGTTAATACGCCTGAATGTTACAGTGATAACGAGTGGCAATAACAAGCTTAGATAAGGGAGGGAAAGGAGAAATTCTCCAAATTCCAGAATCTGGCATAGAAACAGGTTATGTTAGTCGTTTTGGGTTTTTGACAGGATGTGGTAGTACATTAATTCTGGGAAATTTTGGGAAATTGGGGACCCCATATCTAAAACAAGTTTGAGACAAATGTGTAAATAGGCTCTATTTGGCGCTGGATGCACAAATTCTAGTGGGGCCTTTCATGTTTTGAAACAAGTGACGCTTTAGGTAGATGGGTTGTCTATGAACAAAATGGGATGGGGGAAATTCGCTTACAAATTCGGCGTGTTATCTTGGTTCATAGAATTTGGAGTCAAGGCGACGTAATAAAGGCCATAGGCGTCATGTTGTATAAAAGAGGTGTGGATGAATTTGTTTTACAAATGGGGGAGATTATCTTATCACCTGAAACAAGTAGAAACAAAATTGGATGGCCGCATTAAAAGGTGATTGGCATGCTATTAGAGGGAATTGGGATTTTCCAAAAACATGATAGGGGGCCATTAGGTCATGGCGGCTGTAAAAAATAAAAACTTTAGATGTGAAACTATTCCCACCTCAATTCGGGGAACAAACAACTAAACTGATAGCATTAAAAAGGATATAACTTTGTGTGAAACTTGAAGGTAATTTTTTACAAACGGTTAAAATGCTAGAGTGGGGGTGTGTATATTAAAGGATCTACTAATGAATGCGGGGTGGATCCAGACTTTCCGGAATGTGGGGTATTCATGGCGTCCTCGAGAATTTGTGGATTTTCTCCGGGTACTCCAGTTTACTCCCACAAAATGAAATTATGGATGCTAGACTGGTTGAACACACTAAATTCTTCTGTTTATGAGTGTGAGCGTGAATGATAGTTTGTCTTTTTGTGTTTTTTGATTGGCAGACCACCGAGACATAATCTATCAATAAAAGATCAATAAAGAAAATAATTTGGGCTTGAGTCAAGGGAAGACCTATGTCTCGACAAGGGGGAGGTGGCCTTGCTACAACGGCACTACAAGGCTTAGGGTTTAAATCTATATGCATACCCACATATCCATTTCAAAAAAATACATATAGATTTTATTTTATTTTTATTAGATCATATGGATATCATTCCACGATATGGAATTCCAGAAACTATTTATAGTGATAATGGCTCCCATTTTGTTAATATAATAGTTGTCTACCATCCACAATTGGCGGACCTTATATGAAGTCCTGTTTGGTAGACCTTACAAATTGTTATTATTCACCACACAATGACAATTGGATGATGAGGCGAATCTATCAGAGAAAAAAAAAAAAAAAAACGCACACACCAAATTTAGACTATCAGAGGGAGATTTTGCTTCTCAACAGGAAACGGACGAAGCGACGGTGATTCTTGAAGACTGGATGCTGATAAGCAGCATAAAAGAAGAAACATCGGAGCAACGCAAAGTGGGAGGGTCCTTGTTACTGAAAGGGGACACGGATGCACCTTTCCCACAGTAAGAAGGTTGTCTAAATTGAAACGTTTCAAGAGGAAAACTCCCTAAACAAAGACAAAAAGTCATGTTGAAAACAATTATTGCTTTTGGGGCAATGAGATTAATGATGATTGTGATTCTATTCCTTTCCACAGTAGGGTTGTTTTCTCCAGTTGGAGAAAAAGACGGAGGCGTTTCAATTGAGGATACACCTTCTTAGGGGAGGGTAAACCGAGAAACATACACATTTACATTTAATTAACATTACCTACTAAATCAAATTTCCAAATTGAAAATATATATTTGGACTCGGCGACGTCCCGGTTGCCGTACAAGGTGTCAATCTATGGTGGGAAAAATGTGTGGTACATTAACAGCAAAAAATTGAAGATTGGGAAAAGCCTTGTTGCAGAAATTGGTCAAGATTGGAAAGCTTGGACTGACATATTAACCTGTGAAATTTATTTCTGAAACAGGGACTTCCCAAACGGGGGATAATTGGGCGCTGTTAATGGAGTGTAAAGAGGACAAGCACTTGGTGGAGCTACTTTGGTAAAAGGGTGGTCTCAATTGAAACATTGAGGGGACGGGTAAGATAAACTTTCTGACTTAATAAAATACGGGAAACACCAATATTAATTGAAAAGATTATTGCTCAGCAAGCAATACCATAAAACTATAGGGAACTCTTTTATATTGGGTTTGACGTCTCCATATGGTTTCAATTGAGACTAAACCATCTTACAAAGGATTAGGATAAACTACCAGACAAGGGAAAATACGATGGGATCTAACAACTCCCTCAATCACCATTCATTTGGGGAAAAGTGTTTTTACAAAAAAAAAAAAAAAAACGTGTCCTACTTGGCAAGAAAAAAAAATATTGAAGCAGTGTTTATCCTGTTACGCGGTAAATAGGAAGTCAATTTTTCCACTGTTTAATCATTTTACCTGCTTAAACCTTACAGGGCATGGTCTGAAGCTGGGGGCGATAAATGAGACGTGGTGTACCGGCGTTCTAAAACAAACTACACCCCTGATACCACGTTCTGGCCTATGGTGGCGGGGTGGTAGATAAATTATACGACTCCTGCCGAAACGCGGCAGGACTAGGTACTTTGGTCTCACTGCTCTTACCGATGTCTGTTTTTCCATCCACAGTGGAGGAGATACAATTGGCGGCTCATAATTCGGCTGAAGGGTCGACCCTCCCGACATCGTCGAGAGGCATGGAGGGAAGGAGATCCAACATACATTGATGCGATTGGCATCCCCTGGGGCGTACCAGATGAGTATAAGCTGGCTAATCAGATCGCAGCAGGTTGGGAGTCTATCTTCCTTCTAATCACCCCAAACAAAAATGTGGATAGAATAAATTACTTACATTACAATGTTCAAAACTTGGAAATTATACTGAACAGGGATTTGTGGCCATGAAGGAACAACTGGCAGCTACCAGTCTGATGGCGTTCCAGAATCGCATAGCGGTGGATATGATCCTTGAAACAGGGGGCGTGTGTGCAATGTTTGGAAAACAATGTTGCACCTTCATACCGAACAACGCGTCACCCAGTGGATCTCTCACCAGGGCCATTACTGGCCTGCAAACACTGAACCGCAATATGCAAGAGCACTCTGGAGTAGATACGTCCGCATTGTCAGATTGGTGGGATAAGACCTTTGGAAAATCTAAAGATTTGGCTACATCCTTCGTGGTTACTATAGGCACAATTACCGCTATCCTAACATTGTGTGGGTGATGTTGTATCCCCTGTTTGCGCTCCTTGCTAAGCCGACTTATAACTACTGCAATTGCCCCTACAAATTCTAAAGTACATGAGTTGTATCTTATGGGACGGTTTGGGGAAAGCAGTGAGGTCCAGGAGTACGGTAAATCCGAGGACCAATTGGACGAATATAATTATGTTTTTTTCTCTTTCAGACCAGCCATGGGAGTAAGGAGTAGGCGGATAAAATCGCAGTCACCGACATTTCCATTTAGTGATTACTAAGAAATGACTAATAACATACATATTATAAAAACGGGGGAATGTTGGGTTTATTCTGTTTTATTATTATAATAGTTATATTAATTCATTTCTTTATTAAATCATTCTCTTTCTTTTCTTTGTATTAATTCATTACTTTGTTAAATCATTCTCTTTCTGTTTTTCAAAAGTGTTGAGGTCACGCCAAGTCATCTTTAACCTAGACAGCCTGTTCCAGGATGGTTATACAAACAATCCACCCAATCTGGGTCCTTGAGATTTGGTGGGCCCTTGGTGACGAGGACAGGGCTATTCGGACAATAACAAGAATATTGTTATCGTTATGTAACCGTACACTTCGGGTTTTTCTGTATGTAACGATTATATGATTATGATTATATTATATGATTCTTAGGTCAAGGAGGTTGTATAATTACTCTAATCTAAATGTTGTTAGGTCTAGTCCCTGTTTTTGTTATTAGTAAAATACTTTGATTGTTATTGTAGTCCCAGATGTTGTTTTTACTCATACGTGATGGAATGATCAACAACTCTGTAACTTGTGACCATAAGAATGGGACGAAAACGTCTATTCGAGGAGACGTTCGGAAGTTGTAAGGTGACACTTGCTGTAACGCTCCCCTCCGGAGGCTTTTATCTGTTGTATCCATTTCTATTTAATTAAATGTCAATAATTGAATAAGATGTCTTCCTGCAGTTATTGATAATTACGGACGAAGGTAATTATTAATGAACCTGACAGTATACGAGGGGGACATCCGGGCCCCACACTGAATCATGGGGGAAGAAATCAAAGCTCCGTCGTTGACGCCTGGTGGGTAGATGTGGGTTGGCGTCGACAGTTGGAATCGAGTCTGCTGTTAGAACGTACGTGTGGTCGGATGCAGATGTAGGGACACAGAGCCCAGTTGTATTGGCGGGGATGATCATATACACTTGCCATTCGCAGAGCCACCATATTTGGTCCAGTACTTTCCATGATTGGGAAGGAATGTGTCTGATCTCGGCACACCTGGTGACGTGAACTTGGTCTAAAGGGGTCTTCGGATCCGGTCCGCTGAAGTTGAAACAGGATGGATAACAGTCTGTTCGGTTGTTGCACTGGACTTACGTTGCGGTATTGACTGTAGCTGCTAATGGTACTGCGACCATGGTATGTAGGCGGTCGAGCTTTGCTGGAAGGATTCTCTCAGATTACCCAGGATACAGTTGTAGGTGAGGTTGGCGAGTTCTTCGTTCTGTCGGTTGGACCATAGCTGTGGTTGTGGCGCGGGCTGTGAGTGCGGTGTATCTGTATTAACTGTTCCTCATCATCGGGTTGTACTCGTTTTCATCTTGTGTTTGGACATGGGCGAGAATTAGGTGTATCTCCTCAGGCTTAGGTTTTCCTGCCGTACGGATTTTGAGTAGGCGTGTGGCGGATGGTTCTACGAAGGGGTTCACACCAATCTTTTTGGGGACCATGGCTGGACTAGTAGTGCGGATGGTGATAGTAAAGAGGGGGTCTTTTCCTGGTCGGTCCGGTCAGAGGCATAGGTTGATGCAGCCTTTTTGTTGGATATTGGTCGTGAGCTCCAGCGTATGTTTACCATCTTTGATGGTGGTGGCTAACTTGGTGAAGTTAGCGGTCATGGTAGTAGCTTCTTTGGAAAGGGGCCATGTGATTGTCTTGTAGCCTGTATGGAGGAGGACCTGGTCCCAGGTGTCTGGCCAGACCACTCAGACTCTGGGAGCTTGTAGGTACCAATAAAAATAACTGGAGTCAGTCCTGTGTAATCCCAAGTGAGTAAGCTGTAGGCTGAGCAAAGGGACTTGAACGACGATTGGTGTCTTGGTTAATGGGATGCAGATTTGGGGGCCCCTGATCGTTTCCTGAACCAGCTTGTTACGGCTGGCAGCCTGGACACACACTATGTAGGAGGTGTTTTATCTCCAGCTCTGGCTCCACCCCTGTGACAGAGCCCTGCCCAGGCCAAACACAGCTGTAATTAATTCCCCAATCATCCCTCCTGCCCTTATTTAAAGCCTTTTCAGTTCTCAGTTCGCCTCTTGCCCTTGCCCTGGCCCTTGCCCTGGCCTTTGCCCTTGTCCTTGATGCCTTGCTGAGTTGCAGGCTTGTGAGTATGTTACTCCGTTATATTTTGTATGTGTTGTTAATGATTTTGGGTTGCATAGGGGGACTTGAGATAAGTTTAGACACCCATGGGTATACATATAGTTTGTGCATTTAGACACAGTTATTCCCCTGTCTAGATTATATTACATCAGTTTAACAGTGGCATCCTTCGGTCTTATTTCCTGTATTTTGTGGGTGTTCATTTGGACACCTGTCTGGGAGGGGGTTTTACCGTGTTTATTTGAGGGTGCCACTTTAATATCTCGTGCTTCCCCTATGTTATCCCGTAGTCTGTTTTGTTGACTTTATTGTAAATAAAAATAACTGAAGGCTACTTGCAGTGTGTGTCCGAACTCATCTTTGACCGAACCTGTCTGCTGTGATAGTTGCGACTCCCTGGTATATCATACCCCAGGGGGAGTCGTAACAAGTGGGGGCTCGTCCGGGAGATCATTAAGATCTGTTATCACAGCAGCAGTTTGGTCATTGGTGGTACGGACTGCATGTGCAGTAGGCCGGTGACTGTTGGGGAAAATCCCCATGTTAGTCTAGAGATGTTACGCATGCAATATGAGGCTAGGGATAGGGAGTATGCTCATCAGCTGGCCCTCAAGAAAATGGAGTTTGATTTGCAGTATGCTCATCAGCTGGCCCTCAAGAAAATGGAGTTTGAGATTGAACTAAAAAGGCTGGACATTGAACTCTCAAAGAGTTCTAATATGGTAGAAAGTAGGGGGTTTAAAGTTAGTGAAAGCCTTCCGCTTGTACCGCCGTTCCATGAGACGAACGTCGAGGCGTCGTTTAGTGCGTTTGAACGGATAGCACTGTCCCATAAATGGCCAGAAGAAGGCTGGGCTCTAGTCTTACAAAGGAAACTGTCAGGGAAAGGCCTCGAAGCTTTGAGTACACTGTCGATAGAAGACGGGTTGGTATATGATAAGGTAAAAGCAGCAGTGTTGCGCGTTTACGAACTGGTGCCTGAGGCGTACCGCCAAAAGTTCAGAAATCACAAATTAAAGCCTGGACAGGCCGTGGCTGAGTTTGGCCATGAGAGAGAAAAAGCTTTGGAGCTTGCACGTTTAGAGAAAGCATGTCTAGAGAAAGCACGTCTTGAGCAAGAACGGCTTGAGAAAGAAAGAGTTTTGGAATTTAAGAGGCAAGAGAGAGAAAAAGCTTTGGAGCTTGCACGTCTAGAGAAAGCATGTCTAGAGAAAGCACGTCTTGAGCAAGAACGGCTTGAGAAAGAAAGAGTTTTGGAATTTAAGAGGCAAGAGAAAGAAAAAGCCTTGGAGCAAGATCGACTAGAAAGAGAAAAGGCCTTAGAGCAAGATCGACTAGAAAGAGAAAAGGCCTTGGAAGCAGAGCGAAAAGAAAAAGAACTGATTGAAAGAGAAAATATTTTGGAGCAGGAAAATTTAGAAAGAAAAAAATTGGAGCAAGAGCGGCTTGAAAAAGAACAAGGCAAGAAGAAAATGTCCGCCGCGGAGATCAGCCTGCAGAAAGCACCCAAAGTTCCGGTGCCGAGGCCACGCAAAGTACTCCTGTCGCCCCTGGGGCCGCCAGTCGCACCCGTGCCGAAGCCACTAACCAGGATTCCGGTGCCGGCCGGCCTTCCAGGCACAGTTCTTTCTAGCACTGTTCTGCCAAGCACCGTTCTGGCCAGCGACTGCCCGCCCAGAAGTGGTAGCAATGCTTCGGCGCCCCTGGATGATGGTGCCGGCGACTGCAAGAGCGGCAAAGCTCTGGCACCCCTGGACGAGGGAGTTGGCGACCCTCCGAACAACCAGGGTAAGGTGCCTGACCGTTATAAAATTCTAGTGTCTCCTAAAGGAAGGGGGCTTGGCCAAGACTTAAAGGACCGGCGCGGACGCCCGCCAGACCGGCCACGCCTTGTCCTCGGCTGGCGTGGACGCCCGCCAGATCGGCCACAGCTCATCACCGGCCGGCGCGGACGCCCGCCAGACCGGCCACGCCTTGTCATCGGCTGGCGTGGACGCCCGCCGGACCGACCACTTCCTCGTCTCGTTTCTGGCTGGCATGGACACCCGCCAGATCGGCCACGGCTCATCACCGGCCGGCACGGACGCCCGCCAGACCGGCCAGGCATTGTCATCGGCTGGCGCGGACGCCCGCCGGACCGACCTCTTCCTCGTCTCGTTTCTGGCTGGCATGGACGCCCGCCAGATCGGCCACGGCTCATCACCGGCCGGCGCGGACGCCCGCCAGACCGGCCACGCCTTGTCATCGGCTGGCGCGGACGCCCACCGGACCGACCACTTCCTCGTCTCGTTTCTGGCCGGCGCGGACGCCCGCCAGACCGGCCACGCCTTGTCATCGGCTGGCGCAGACGCCCACCGGACCGACCACTTCTGTCAGGAGTGGTTGGATTGCCTTTCCTGGCATGACGTCACGATAACTATCAGCTGTCACTAATTACGTGATTAGATTATTTTTGGTATTTAAGCATTATGATTTTCTGTGGACGCTGTCGGATCGTTCTGGTTTAGTTCTGGTTTCGTTTCCTGTTAATCTTCGTAGTAATTGCTGTTTCCATTGACGCCACGCCGCATGTTCTTTTCGTTTGTAATGAGTGGTCAAGCCAAGTTGTTTAAGTTATGTTACCCCGTTTATTAAATCAACCTACAAGAGCTACAGATCTGCCTCACCTTTCCATTTACTTCGGCGACTCTGCATCTGGGTTCAACTTACCCTACGATCGCGTCGCACTACGCGGCGAGATCGTAACAGCACGATCCGACCACTATGGACCCAGCGGAGCGCCACCCACGCTCGCGCCGACGCACTCGGCGACGCAAACCATCCACCTCGAAGACACCGGACTGCTTGGAATGTATAAGTAACCCCTCAGAATCGTTTAGGAATTTTGTAATGAACACACCGTGGTGCGGGGCTCTCAGGCACATCATTGCTAGAGATGAGCCACAGCTGGTAGGAGAGTTAGAGCCGCAGCGTACTCATACGCCCCACCACTGCTATGCACGTCGCCCTGGGAAGCCTTTACCGTTTCATCATGATGCCCAGGTGCGTACGACCACCAGAGAGCGCCCAAGTTATCTTAGGCCTATGCCCAGAGGAATTGATTCACCATGGAGGGAGCCTGAAGATTCTGGTGAGGAGGACATCGTTGAGGAAATTGATTTTTTCGCTGGCGTTTCGGAATCCGATGATGAATTCTTTGACCAATTCGGACCCCGAGACCTTCCACTGGAGGAGGATTATCCCGATTGTTCCCCCGATAATTCCTATTACAAATACCCCGACCAGCAATTACAGAGTGGGCTAACCACCAATTATGGGGCACGACGTGATGGCGGGGGTGCTGTGCAATCCTCCCAGAGGAGGCGCCGAGCGCCACGCCATAGAGCGAAGCGAAAGCAATGCCTGGACACACTAACCACTGTCCAAGTTACGCGCCCGACCACGTCCGTCCAAGCTCCTTTTCCGACCACGTCCCTCCAAGCTCCTCGGCCGACCACGCCTTTCCAAGTGCCCGAAGTTACTCGGCCGACCACGCCTTTCCAAGTGCCCGAAGTTACTCGGCCGACCACGCCTTTCCAAGTGCCCGAAGTTACTCGGCCGACCACGCCTTTCCAAGTGCCCGAAGTTACTCGGCCGACCACACCTTTCCAAGTGCCCGAAGTTACTCGGCCGACCACGCCTTTCCAAGTGCCCGAAGTTACTCGGCCGACCACACTGTACCAGCAGCTCCTAAGGACTATGCAGCCCTCCCCGTTCCAAGTGCCCGAAGTCACTCGGCCGACCACGCTTTTCCAAGTGCCCGAAGTTACTCGGCCGACCACGCTGTACCAGCAGCTCCTAAGGACTATGCAGCCCTCCCCGTTCCAAGTGGCCGAAGTCACTCGGCCGACCACGCCTGTCCAAGTGCCCGAAGTCACTCGGCCGACCACGCCTGTCCAAGTGGCCGAAGTAACTCGGCCCAGCGCGCCGTTTCAAGTGCCCCAAGCTCCTGTGCCAAGGCCACGCAAATTACTCCCGTTGCCTTTGGGATCGCCGGTCGCACCCGTACCGAAGCCACGGATCAGGTTTCTGGTGACGGACGGCCATTCTAGCACCGCTCTCCCAAGCACCGCTCTCCCAAGCACCGCTCTCCCAAACACCGCTTTCCCAAACACCGCTCTCCCAAGCACCGCTCTCCCAAGCACCGCTCTCCCAAGCACCGCTCTCCCAAGCACCGCTCTCCCAAGCACCGCTCTCCCAAGCGCCTGCCCGTCCAGCGCCTGCCCGCCCAGAAGTGGCGACGATGCTCCGGCGCTCGAGGAAGACGGGGCCGGCGACGTCGAGAGTGGTATTTCGCCGGAGTCCCTGGAAGATGGGACTGGCGACGTCGAGAGAGGCAATTCGCCGGAGTCCCTGGAGGAAGGGGCTGGCGACGTCGAGAGTGCCAATTCGCCGGTGCCCCTGGAGGAAGAAGCCGGTGACGTCGAGAGTGGCAATTCGCCGGAGTCCCTGGAGGAAGGGGCTGGCGACGTCGAGAGTGCCAATTCGCCGTTGCCCCTGGAGGATGGGGCCGGTGACGTCAAGAGTGGTAATTCGCTGGTGCCCCTTGAGGAGGAAGCCGGTGACGTCGAGAGTGGCAATGCGCCAGAGTCCCTGGAAGAAGGGGTGGGCGACGTCGAGAGTGCCAATTGGCCGTTGCCCCTAGAGGATGGGGCCGGTGACGTCAAGAGTGGTAATTCGCTGGTGCCCCTTGAGGAGGAAGCCGGTGACGTTGAGAGTGGCAATTCGCCGGAGTCCCTGGAGGAAGGGGCTGGCGACATCGAGAGAGGCAATTCGCCGGAGTCCCTGGAAGAAGGGGCGGGCGACGTCGAGAGTGCCAATTTGCCGTTGCCCCTAGAGAATGGGGCCGGCGACGTCAAGAGTGGTAATTCACCGGAGTCCCTGGAGGAAGGGACTGGCAACGTCAAGAGTGGTAATTCGCCGGAGTCCCTGGAAGAAGGGGCTGGCGACGTCAAGAGTGGTAATTCGCCGGAGTCCCTGGAAGAAGGGACTGGCGACGTCAAGAGTGGTAATTCGCCGGAGTCCCTGGATGAAGAAGCCGGCGACGTCGAGAGTGGCAATTCGCCGGTGCCCCTGGAGGACGGGGCCGGCGACGTCCAGAGAAGCAATGATCCGGGTTCCTGGGAGAAGAGGGTTGTCCACCCCCCGAGCAAACAGGGTAAGGTGCCCGACCGTACTAAACTTCTAATATTTCCTGAAGGCAGGCAGTTTGGCAAAGACTTAAGGGACCAGCTGGGATGCCTGCCGGACCGACCACTGCCTCGTCTCGTTTCTGGCCGGCGCAGACGCCCGCCGGATCGACCTCAGCCTCGTCTCGTTTCTGGCCGACGCGGACGCCCGCCGGACCGGCCACTGCCTCGTCTCGTTTCTGGCCGGCGCGGACGCCCGCCGGATCGACCACTGCCTCGTCTCGTTTCTGGCCGGCGCGGACGCCCGCCGGATCGACCACTGCCTCGTCTCGTTTCTGGCCGGCGCGGAGGCCCGCCGGATCGACCTCAGCCTCGTCTCGTTTCTGGCCGGCGCGGACGCCCGCCGGATCGACCACTGCCTCGTCTCGTTTCTGGCCGGCGCGGACGCCCGCCGGACCGACCACAACCTCGTCTTGTTTCTGGCCGGCGCGGACGCCCGCCGGATCGACCACAGCCTCGTCTCGTTTCTGGCCGGCGCGGACGCCCGCCGGATCGACCTCAGCCTCGTCTCGTTTCTGGCCGGCGCGGATGCCCGCCAGACCTGCCACTGACTTGTCTCGTTTCTGGCTGGCGCGGACGCCCGCCGGAGCGACCTCTCCGTCTGTTCTTGGGTTGGGACCACCGGACAATTGTAGATCTCCCACCCACCCTCCCTGCTTGTTCCCGTTTCTCATGTTGTAATTGACCTTGGGACGTCTAGAATCCGTCCCTTAGAGGGGATGTACTGTCAGGAGTGGTTGGATTGCCTTTCCTGGCATGACGTCACGATAACTATCAGCTGTCACTAATTACGTGATTAGACTATTTTTGGTATTTAAGCATTATGATTTTCTGTGGACGCTGTCGGATCGTTCTGGTTTAGTTCTGGTTTCGTTTCCTGTTAATCCTCGTAGTAATTGCTGTTTCCATTGACGCCGCGCCGCATGTTCTTTTCGTTTGTAATGAGTGGTCAAGCCAAGTTGTTTAAGTTATGTTACCCCGTTTATTAAATCAACCTACAAGAGCTACAGATCTGCCTCACCTTTCCATTTACTTCGGCGACTCTGCATCTGGGTTCAACTTACCCTACGATCGCGTCGCACTACGCGGCGAGATCGTAACAACTTCCTTGTCTCGTGACTGGCCGCCGCAAAAGGGGGCGCAGTAGAGCACGCTGGCGCAGAAGAGGATATCGGCGCAAAAATGGAAGCCGGCGCAGAGGAGATTATGTGTGGTGCCCTATCTCAAGTTTGGGAGAGTTTTAACAGGGGTGTGTTGATTGATTGAGGCAGGTTGGTGGTTCGATTTCGTCAACAGGTTGACTCTTGAGGGGGGAGGTGTTACGGCTGGCAGCCTGGACACACACTATGTAGGAGGTGTTTTATCTCCAGCTCTGGCTCCACCCCTGTGACAGAGCCCTGCCCAGGCCAAACACAGCTGTAATTAATTCCCCAATCATCCCTCCTGCCCTTATTTAAAGCCTTTTCAGTTGTCAGTTCGCCTCTTGCCCTTGCCCTGGCCCTTGCCCTGGCCTTTGCCTTTGTCCTTGATGCCTTGCTGAGTTGCAGGCTTGTGAGTATGTTACTCCGTTATATTTTGTATGTGTTGTTAATGATTTTGGGTTGCATAGGGGGACTTGAGATAAGTTTAGACACCCATGGGTATACATATAGTTTGTGCATTTAGACACAGTTATTCCCCTGTCTAGATTATATTACATCAGTTTAACAGTGGCATCCTTCGGTCTTATTTCCTGTATTTTGTGGGTGTTCATTTGGACACCTGTCTGGGAGGGGGTTTTACCGTGTTTATTTGAGGGTGCCACTTTAATATCTCGTGCTTCCCCTATGTTATCCCGTAGTCTGTTTTGTTGACTTTATTGTAAATAAAAATAACTGAAGGCTACTTGCAGTGTGTGTCCGAACTCATCTTTGACCGAACCTGTCTGCTGTGATAGTTGCGACTCCCTGGTATATCATACCCCAGGGGGAGTCGTAACACAGCTAGTGGGGCATTCTCCTCCAGTGGGAGTGTACCAAGGTTCTGGTACGTTCCCCCCATGTGGTTGAACACAGAGCGGTGATGATGATGGCCAAAATCACACGGTGAGGTCCGTCCCAACGTGGAGAAGACCAGCACTTTCTTTTTATCACCTTGACGAGTACCAGGTCTCCTGGGGACAGGACCTCCTCTGTGGGAGACAGAGAAGATGTCGGCAGATTATTTTGCATTCATCACAGTTCTTTCTTGGAACATTTTGCGTAACCACTTAGTGAGGGATTCTGTTTCTCCTTTCTCTTCTACCACCAGATCTTTTTCCCACATTGTTAAGTGGAAGGGTCTGTCTTTCACTGCCTCAAATGGTGTGCATCCCTGTGCTGTTGGAATGATTCTCATGTACGTTTTTACCAGGCTCAGGCATTCTTGCCATGGTTTTCCTGTATCTTCCATGGTTTTTCTGAGTCTGAGTTTTACTGTTCTAATGGTTTGTTCGACGAGTCCAGCACTTTGGTTCAGTTTGATGAAATCCATCTTCAGAAGCTCGAAGGGATATGTTCCTGTTTGCCTTGTTCCATGCCTGGGTCGTTCATTGCCTGGAGAGTTGTGTCTACAGCAGTTTAGACAGTTTCTGCAAAAAAAATTGAAGTCAGTTTGGAGACCTCTGGGAACATGCATTGTTTGTTGTACTGTACTGATCATCCCTTCTGTTGAGACATGGCTCCTCCCATGGCTCAATCTGGCAATTACTTCAAACAATGATCGTGGGACGCATTGCTTGTTTTCTACTGCATAGAGTCCGTTCTTGTGTTGAGTGGCTCCTTCTGTTTCCCATTGCAGTTTGTCTTTTTCTGGGGCATGATTTTGCATTTCTCTTAGGAATTCAGCAGGGATTGGGCTGTGTCTTTCCACCGTCACGTCTTGTTCTAGGAATAGTCTACATGCCTCTGTCAGTGCCACTATTTCTGCGGCTTGTGCAGACCAGTCGCCGGGGAGTCGTCCTGTCTTGAGGTTGTCTTTTTGAGTCACCACGGCATATACGTTGTGTTTTTCTCCATCCAGGGTTTTTGATGATGATCCATCCCCATAGGCAATGTGTCCGGGGGGCAATGGGTTGTCCATTAGGTCAGTTGCATATACGTGGTTAATTATGATTCGTTGAGTGGGCAACTGTGAGAATTGGTTTAACCACTTGTCGTCCGGTCTCCCATGAACTTCAGGGTGACATGTAATGGCCATGTTTGTTGTTCCTGTCCTGGTGCTGCTGGGCAGATATCTTCAGACTGTTCTCTTAGACTTTCAGCTACCTTGGCAGAATCATTCCCGACAATGTCGAGAGAGTAGAAGCTGTTAGATGTGGTGGTGTGGAAGATATTTTTGGTCTGTAATTCCCTGGGTCGGAGGCCATTTTGGGTGGCCACTAGCTTAGCCCAAGCTGGACCATGATATCTCGTCCCGGTAACTCTCCGATTTTCATTTTGCAGTCTGACAATAAACCCATCCCTTTTGTTGCTTTCTGACCCATATTAATCACTTACTTAATAGTTTAAACAACAATTATTTTCTAAATTACCCGAAATTGATCTCCACTTTGTGATTAACCCAATATCTCTGAACACACAAAGACCAAAAGTCCCTGACTTTGTCTTAGTTAAGTCCCTGACTCTATTAACAGACCAAGACTATAAAGCCCTTGCTAATTCTTGTTCTACTTTCATTGGTCCCGGACCAATTGGTTTATTACCAGACTGCAAAGTGGACAGTGAGAGTTCCTACAGTAGGGTCCCGTTCAACGCGATGTTCCTGAAACTCTAGTCGAATGACCAGTGTGTGTGTCTTAAATACAGGAAAAACTGACAGTTGTCACTAGGACTTTGGACAGATACATTTCAGTCATTTGCGAACAAAAAGTAATTGATCACAAGACTAAGATTGTTTATTCAGTCAGACAGTTGGGTGTTTATGCTGACATGTCAGCCGTAAGGATGACTACAATGCTGTTATACTCACAAAAACTTATACAATATGAACAAGCATTTGCAAAGATACTTTGTCTAATCTTACACATTCCCCTGCTGCCAAAAAAACTGTCAGAGACACATAGTTACTGTGTATATAGTGTAAAATCGTCCAATAAGTTATCCATTTGGCATTATTCTCATTGCTAAAAATTAAGTTACAATGAAAACAATCATACTTGGCCAAAATGTGATTTTCAGGGTATGAAAAGTACATTAAGGCAATAAAATCTGAAAAGTTCCCCTGCTGCCAAACAAACTGTCAGAGAGACAGTTACTGTGTATATAGTGTAAAATCGTCCAATTCAAGTAAGTTTTTTATTTGGCATCGTTCAAAGTGATAGGAATTAAGTTACAATGAAATCTATCATACTTGGCCAAAACGTGATTATCAGGCCATGAAAAGCACATTAAGGCAATAAAAACTGAAACGTTCCCCTGCTGCCAACGCTCTGTCAGAGACACATAGTTCCTGTGTATATAGTGTAAAATCGTCCTATCCATGTAAGTCTTTCATTGGCATCATTCTAGGTGATACTGGAGCTATCTCCCACCATAAACAGTGTCCAAAACAGGCGATACAAAATAGTGGTTGCATTATAACAGGGTCCAGTCGTTTCCGGTGGGTGTTTGTATACAGAACTTGTGTCCAATTATGATGGGGATGTATACTTGACTATTTTGTATAGAAATAATCATCTAGCGATGTTCAGAAGTTCTGTTATGCCCGAATGAATTACTTTCATTTGGTCACTTTATTCACAAGTGGTGGTTTAGAAACAGGCCCAGTCGGTTTTGGTTGGTGCTTTTACCCAGAATTTGTGTTTATTGTGTAAGTGGATGTATTTTCACTATTTTGTATAACAATAATGATCCAGGATGGTTCTGGAGCTATTTCCCACCACAAACAGTGTCCAAAACAGGCATTTTGCGGTTAAAGTAGTGGTTGTATTAGAACCAGGACCAGTCGGTTCTGGTTCGTGTTTTTATCCAGAAATTGTGTCCAATGATGATGGGGATGTATTTTTGATTATTCTTTATAAAAATAATATTCTAGGGATGTTCAGAAGTTCTGTTATGCCCGAATCAATGACCTCAATTTGGACACTTTATTTACAAGTGGTTGTTTAGAACCAGGCCCAGTCGGTTCTGGTTGGTGCTTTACCCACAATTAGTGTCGATTGTGTGGGTGGATGTATTTTCACTATTCTCTGTAAGAATAAAGATCCAGGGATGTTCTGAGACTATTTCCCAACATTAATAATGTCAAAAACATGCATTTTGCGACAAAATTAGTGGTTGTATTAGAACCAGGCCCAGTCGGTTCTGTTTTGTGTATACACCCGTAACGTGTCTCCAATAGGAATGGGGTTGTATTTTTGACTATTCTCTATAAAAATAATCATCTAGGGATTTTCAGAAGTTCTTTTATGCCCGAATCAATGACCTCCCTTTGGGCACTTTATTTTGCAATGTGGTTGTATTAGAACCAAGCCCAGTCGGTTCTGGTTGGTGCTTATACCCAGAGTTAGTATTGATTGTGTAGGTGGATGTATTTTCACAATTCTGTCTAAAAATAAAGATCCAGGATGGTTGTAGGGCTGTTTCCCAGCATAAATTTTCTCCAAAACATGCATTTTGCGATAAAAAATAGTAGTTGCATTATAACTGGGTCCAGTCGGGTCTGGTTGCTTTTTATATCTGAAACTTGTGTCCAAAGATGATAGGGATGTAAATTTTACTATTCTGTTTAAAAATAATCTTGTAGGGATGTTTTGGGGCTTTTTTTTATACAAGAATCAAAAACCTCCAATGGATCTTAATTTTGCATGGTGGTTGAATTAGAACCTGGCCCAGTCGTTTCTGGTTGCCGCTTTTACCCAGATTTAGTGTCAATTGTGTGGATGGATGCATTTTTACTATTATGTGTAAAATTAAAGATGCAGGGAGGTTCTGGGAATATTTCCCACTGTCAATAGTGTCCAAAACATTTTGCAATAAAAATAGTGGAACTGAAACGTTCCCCTGCTGCCAAACACACCGTCAGAGACACATAGTTCCTGTGTATATAGTGTAAAATCGTCCTATCCATGTAAGTCTTTCATTGGCATCATTCTAGGTGATTCTGGAGCTATTTCCCACCATAAAAAGTGTCCAAAACAGGCATTTTGCGATTAAAATAGTGGTTGTATTAGAACCAGGCCCAGGCGATTCTGGTTGGTGTTTTTCCCAGAAATTGTGTCCAATGATGATAAGGATGTATTTTTGATTATTCTGTATAAAAATAATCATCTAGGGATGTTCAGAAGTTCTGTTATGCCCAAATCAATGACCTCAATTTGGGCACTTTATTTACAAGTGGTGGTTTTTAAGAACCAGGCCCAGTCGGTTCTGGTTGGCGCTTTTACCCAGATGTAGTATCCATTGTGTGGGTAGATGTATTTTCACTATTCTGTCTAAAAATAAAGATCCAGGACAGTTCTGGGGCTATTTCCCACCATAAATAGTGTCCAAAACATGCATTTTGCGATACAAAATAGTGGCTGCATTATAACAGGGTCCAGTCGGTTCTGGTGGGTGTTTGTATACGAAACTTGTGTCCAATTATGATGGGGATGTATACTTGACTATTCTGTATAGAAGTAATCATCTAGCGATGTTCAGAAGTTCTGTTATGCCCGAATGAATTACTTTCATTTGGTCACTTTATTTACAAGTGGTGGTTTAGAAACAGGCCCAGTCGGTTTTGGTTGGTGCTTTTACCCAGAATTTGTGTTTATTGTGTGAGTGGATGTATTTTCACTATTTTGTATAACAATAATGATCCAGGATGGTTCAGGAGCTATTTCCCACCACAAACAGTGTCCAAAACAGGCATTTTGCGGTTAAAGTAGTGGTTGTATTAGAACCAGGACCAGTCGGTTCTGGTTCGTGTTTTTACCCAGAAATTGTGTCCAATGATGATGGGGATGTATTTTTGATTATTCTTTATAAAAATAATATTCTAGGGATGTTCAGAAGTTCTGTTATGCCTGAATCAATGACCTCAATTTGGGCACTTTAATTACAAGTGGTTGTTTAGAACCAGGCCCAGTCGGTTCTGGTTGGTGCTTTACCCACAATTAGTGTCGATTGTGTGAGTGGATGTATTTTCACTATTCTCTGTAAGAATAAAGATCCAGAGATGTTCTGAGACTATTTCCAACCATAAATAGTGTCAAAAACATGCATTTTGCGACAAAAATAGTGGTTGTATTAGAACCAGGCCCAGTCGGTTCTGGTTTGTGTCTACACCCGTAACGTGTGTCCAATAGGAATGGGGTGGTATTTTTGACTATTCTGTATTAAAAAAATATCATCTAGGGATGTTCAGAAGTTTTTCTATGCCCGAATAAATGACCTCCATTTGGGCACTTTATTTTGCATGGTGGTTGTAGTAGAACCAAGCCGAGTCGGTTCTGGTTGGTGCTATTACCCAGAGTTAGTGTTGATTGTGTAGGTGGATGTATTTTCACTATTCTTTCTAAAAATAAAGATCCAGGATGGTTCTAGGGGTATTTGCCACCATAAATAGTCTCCAAAACATGCATTTTGCGATAAAAAATAGTAGTTGCATTATAACTGGGTCGTCTCGGTTCTGGTTGCTGTTTATAACCAAAACTTGTGTCCAAAGATGATGGGGATGTATATTTTACTATTCTGTTTAAACATAATCATGCAGGGATGTTTTGTGGCTTTTTTTTATCCAAGAATCAAAAACCTCCATTATGGATCGTTATTTTGCATGGTGGTTGAATTAGAACCGGGCCCAGTCGGTTCTGGTTGGTGCTTTTACCAAGAATTAGTGTCATTTGATTTGATGGATGCATTTTCACTATTCTGTGTGAAATTAAAGATGCAGGGATGTTCAGGGAATATTTCTCACCGTCAATAGTGTCCATAACAGGCACTTTGCGATTAAAATAGTGGTCCTATTAGAACCAGGCCCAGTCGGTTCTGGTTGATGTATGTAGCGGGAACTTGTGTCAAATGATAATGGGGATGTATTTTTGACTATTCTCTATAAAAATAATCATCTAGGGATTTTCAGAAGTTCTTTTATGCCCTAATCAATGACCTCCCTTTGGGCACTTTATTTTGCATAGTGGTTGTATTAGAACCAGGCCCAGTCGGTTCTGGTTTGTGTATACACCCGTATTTTGTGTCCGATGGGAATGGGATTGTATTTTTCACTATTCTGTATAAAAAACGTCATCTAGGGATGTTCAGACGTTATTTTATGCCCGAATAAATGACCTCCATTTGGGCACTTTATTTTGCATGGTGGTTGTATTAGAACCAAGCCCAGTCGGTTCTGGTTGGGTCTTATACCCAGAGTTAGTATTGATTGTGTAGGTGGATGTATTTTCACAATTCTGCCTAAAATTAAAGATCCAGGATGATTCTAGGGCTATTTCCCAGCATAAATTTTCTCCAAAACATGCATTTTGCGATAAAAAATAGTAGTTGCATTATAACTGGGTCCAGTCGGGTCTGGTTGCTGTTTATATCTGAAACTTGAGTCCAAAGATGATTGGGATGTATATTTTACTATTCTGTTTAAAAATAATCATGCAGGGATGTTTTGGGGCTTTTTTTATACAAGAATAAAAAACCTCCAATGGATCTTAATTTTGTATGGTTGTTGAATTAGAACCGGTTCTGGTTGCCGCTTTTACCCAGATTTAGTGTCAATTGTGTGGATGGATGCATTTTCACTATTATGTGTAAAATTAAAGATGCAGGGATGTTTTGGGAATATTTCCCACCGCCAATAGTGTCCAAAACATTTTGCGATAAAAATAGTGGTTGTATTAGAACAAGGCCCAATCGGTTCTGGTTGGTGTATTTACCCAGAATTTGTGTTGGTTGAGTAGGTGGATGTAGTTTCACTATTTTCTACAAAAATAATGTTTCCCACCATAAACATTGTCCAAAACAGGCATTTTGCGATTAAAATAGTGGTCGTATTAGAATCAGGCCCAGTCGGTTCTGGTTGCCGCTTTTACCCAAGATTTAGTGTCAATTGTGTGGATGGATGCATTTTCACTATTATGAGTAAAATTAAAGAGGCAGGGATGTTTTGGGAATATTTCCCACCGTCAATAGTGTCCAAAACATTTAGCGATAAAAATAGTGGTTGTATTAGAACAAGGCCCAATCGGTTCTGGTTGGTGTATTTACCCAGAATTTGTGTTGATTGGGTAGGTAGATGTAGTTTTACTATTTTCTATAAAAATAATGTTTCCCACCATAAACATTGTCCAAAACAGGCATTTTGCGATTAAAATAGTGGTCGTATTAGAACCGGGCCCAGTCGGTTCTGGTTGGTGCTTCTACCCATAATTAGTGTTGAATGTGTAGATGGATGTATTTTCACTATTCTGTGTAAAAATAATGATCCAGGATGGTTCTGGAGCTATTTTCCCACCATAAACAGTGTCCAAAACAGGCATTCTGGGATTAAAATAGTGGTTGTATTAGAACCAGGCCCAGTCTGTTCTGGTTAGTGAATTTACCCGAAAAATTGTATCCATTGACGATGGGGATGTATTTTTGATTATTATGTATAAAAATAATCATCTAGGGATCTTCAGAAGTTCTGTTATTCCCGAATCAATGACTTCCATTTGGGCACATTATTGACGGAGCTCACGACCATGATCCAGTGTGTGGCTCGGATGTGTCCCTCAAACACAAATACTGGTCAGTCTCATCCAAAATCGTAATGGCTCAGTTCCCTTGAGTGGGAGCGGCAAAGAACGCCCTGCATTTGAAGACCATTGAAGGCAGGTTCCGGGCCTGTGTCGGCGCATCAGTCAGGCTGGGTAGCCGCCATGGCCCAGGTGATTTTCCAGGGCTGCCCTTATCTTGACGGAGTGGCCACCCAGCGGGGCTGTGTGTTTGCCATGGTGGGAGACTCGTGCTGCCCCTTCATCCCTGCCGGCATGTCCTGCTTGGTCCATGATGCCCTGCAGGCTATTAGGAACATGCAGAGAGCTGTGACCGGAGATTTGGTTCCACAACGAGGATTTCAATATTACTGGTTCTTCTCTGGCTCATGGAAACAGCCATTTCAATATTTCGATATTTTCACAGACACAAAAGGAGGGAATTGTGGGATGGACTGGCTAACTGGCTTAATAATTATTATAATTATAATTGTTTATTCTTGTCGCACCATGTGATCATACTGGTTTTACCTTTGTTTGATAAGATCGTAGAATGCAAGGTAGACTAGCCAAACTGGTTTTACAATTGAATTAAAAGATCGTGGAATGTAAGAAAGACTAACTAGTTGGACTTGCAATTGTTTGTTCGCCTCGCGAAATATAAGAAAGGCTGGCTAACAGGGTTTGCAATTGTTTCCTTGAATTGTGGGATGAAAAAAAGGTTCAACTTCAGGAGTAACTGTCACTCTCCAGGTCATCCAGGGTCAAGTGCACACTTGGAATTTTTCATATTCGACCAAAATGTGCTTATCAGCGCATAAAAAGCACATTTGGTGGTACGCAGAAAGAACGGCAGCAGACAAAAAGGCTATTTAGAAAGGTATCACCACTACGCAGAAGATCGTCGGTTACTCTGCCCTCACTGGAAGACATTGCCAGCCCTCGTTACCTCAGCAGAGCCAGGGACATGATCAGGGACCCATGCCACCCTGGTCACAATCGGTTCCAGCTGCTGCTCTCTGGCAGACGGACGCTGTAAGTTTCCCACATCCGTTGGGACTCTAAACTTGGGGTAACACAACACAATCCCTTCTGTGTAATAACTTCGGGGAGAATATGAATAGACATTAGGTACAAGGTGATCTGACACCTACATGCTGAATGAAGGTAAGTGAAAGACAGTGAGAGGTAAGTGATCCACTCAGGGGGTGGTGATGCAATGTATCCATAAAGGCAGAATTGTAAATTAAGAGTTTGGAGTCATAACTTGTAAAACTGTGTAAAACTGTCAGAGACACAAATGTCTCTCTATATATAGTGTAATATCATCAAATTTTATAATTTAATAAGTTTTTAATTTGGCATCATTCTAATGGCTAGATATTAAGTTATAATGAAAACCATGATACTTGGCCTAAACATGATTTTCAGCGCATGAAAAGCACATTCAGGCAATAAAAACTGAAATGTTCCCCGGCTGCGAAACAAACTGTCAAAGGCACATCGTTACTGTGTATATAGTGTAAAATCGTCCAATTCAAGTAAGTTTTGCATTTAGCATCATTCTAAGTGATAGAAATTAAGTTATAGTGAAAACTATGATACTTGGCCAAAACGTGATTTTCAGCGCATGAAACGCACGTTAAGGCAATAAAAACTGAAATGTTCCCCTGCTGTGAAACAAACTGTCAGAGACACATAGTTACTGTGTATATAGTGTTAAACCGTCCAATTCAAGTAAGTTTTGCATTTAGCATCATTCGATTTGATGGAAATTAAGTTATAGTGAAAACTATGATACTTGGCCAAAACGTGATTTTCAGCGCATGAAACGCACATTAAGGCAATAAAAACTCATCTAGGGATTTTCAGAAGTTCTTTTATGCCCTAATCAATGACCTCCCTTTGGGCACTTTATTTTGCATAGTGGTTGTATTAGAACCAGGCCCAGTCGGTTCTGGTTTGTGTATACACCCGTAACTTGTGTCCGATGGGAATGGGATTGTATTTTTCACTATTCTGTATAAAAAACGTCATCTAGGGATGTTCAGAAGTTATTTTATGCCCGAATAAATGACCTCCATTTGGGCACTTTATTTTGCATGGTGGTTGTATTAGAACCAAGCCCAGTCGGTTCTGGTTGGGTCTTATACCCAGAGTTAGTATTGATTGTGTAGGTGGATGTATTTTCACAATTCTGCCTAAAATTAAAGATCCAGGATGATTCTAGGGCTATTTCCCAGCATAAATTTTCTCCAAAACATGCATTTTGCGATAAAAAATAGTAGTTGCATTATAACTGGGTCCAGTCGGGTCTGGTTGCTGTTTATATCTGAAACTTGTGTCCAAAGATGATTGGGATGTATATTTTACTATTCTGTTTAAAAATAATCATGCAGGGATGTTTTGGGGCTTTTTTTATACAAGAATAAAAAACCTCCAATGGATCTTAATTTTGTATGGTTGTTGAATTAGAACCGGTTCTGGTTGCCGCTTTTACCCAGATTTAGTGTCAATTGTGTGGATGGATGCATTTTCACTATTATGTGTAAAATTAAAGATGCAGGGATGTTTTGGGAATATTTCCCACCGCCAATAGTGTCCAAAACATTTTGCGATAAAAATAGTGGTTGTATTAGAACAAGGCCCAATCGGTTCTGGTTGGTGTATTTACCCAGAATTTGTGTTGGTTGAGTAGGTGGATGTAGTTTCACTATTTTCTATAAAAATAATGTTTCCCACCATAAACATTGTCCAAAACAGGCATTTTGCGATTAAAATAGTGGTCGTATTAGAATCAGGCCCAGTCGGTTCTGGTTGCCGCTTTTACCCAAGATTTAGTGTCAATTGTGTGGATGGATGCATTTTCACTATTATGAGTAAAATTAAAGAGGCAGGGATGTTTTGGGAATATTTCCCACCGTCAATAGTGTCCAAAACATTTTGCGATAAAAATAGTGGTTGTATTAGAACAAGGCCTAATCGGTTCTGGTTGGTGTATTTACCCAGAATTTGTGTTGATTGGGTAGGTAGATGTAGTTTTACTATTTTCTATAAAAATAATGTTTCCCACCATAAACATTGTCCAAAACAGGCATTTTGCGATTAAAATAGTGGTCGTATTAGAACCGGGCCCAGTCGGTTCTGGTTGGTGCTTCTACCCATAATTAGTGTTGAATGTGTAGATGGATGTATTTTCACTATTCTGTGTAAAAATAATGATCCAGGATGGTTCTGGAGCTATTTTCCCACCATAAACAGTGTCCAAAACAGGCATTCTGGGATTAAAATAGTGGTTGTATTAGAACCAGGCCCAGTCTGTTCTGGTTAGTGAATTTACCCGAAAAATTGTATCCATTGACGATGGGGATGTATTTTTGATTATTATGTATAAAAATAATCATCTAGGGATCTTCAGAAGTTCTGTTATTCCCGAATCAATGACTTCCATTTGGGCACATTATTGACGGAGCTCACGACCATGATCCAGTGTGTGGCTCGGATGTGTCCCTCAAACACAAATACTGGTCAGTCTCATCCAAAATCGTAATGGCTCAGTTCCCTTGAGTGGGAGCGGCAAAGAACGCCCTGCATTTGAAGACCATTGAAGGCAGGTTCCGGGCCTGTGTCGGCGCATCAGTCAGGCTGGGTAGCCGCCATGGCCCAGGTGATTTTCCAGGGCTGCCCTTATCTTGACGGAGTGGCCACCCAGCGGGGCTGTGTGTTTGCCATGGTGGGAGACTCGTGCTGCCCCTTCATCCCTGCCGGCATGTCCTGCTTGGTCCATGATGCCCTGCAGGCTATTAGGAACATGCAGAGAGCTGTGACCGGAGATTTGGTTCCACAACGAGGATGGCTTGACTGGTTCTTCTCTGGCTCATGGAAACAGCCATTTCAATATTTCGATATTTTCACAGACACAAAAGGAGGGAATTGTGGGATGGACTGGCTAACTGGCTTAATAATTATTATAATTATAATTGTTTATTCTTGTCGCACCATGTGATCATACTGGTTTTACCTTTGTTTGATAAGATCGTAGAATGCAAGGTAGACTAGCCAAACTGGTTTTACAATTGAATTAAAAGATCGTGGAATGTAAGAAAGACTAACTAGTTGGACTTGCAATTGTTTGTTCGCCTCGCGAAATATAAGAAAGGCTGGCTAACAGGGTTTGCAATTGTTTCCTTGAATTGTGGGATGAAAAAAAGGTTCAACTTCAGGAGTAACTGTCACTCTCCAGGTCATCCAGGGTCAAGTGCACACTTGGAATTTTTCATATTCGACCAAAATGTGCTTATCAGCGCATAAAAAGCACATTTGGTGGTACGCAGAAAGAACGGCAGCAGACAAAAAGGCAGCAGACAAAAAGGCTATTTAGAAAGGTATCACCACTACGCAGAAGATCGTCGGCTACTCTGCCCTCACTGGAAGACATTGCCAGCCCTCGTTACCTCAGCAGAGCCAGGGACATGATCAGGGACCCATGCCACCCTGGTCACAATCGGTTCCAGCTGCTGCTCTCTGGCAGACGGACGCTGTAAGTTTCCCACATCCGTTGGGACTCTAAACTTGGGGTAACACAACACAATCCCTTCTGTGTAATAACTTCGGGGAGAATATGAATAGACATTAGGTACAAGGTGATCTGACACCTACATGCTGAATGAAGGTAAGTGAAAGACAGTGAGAGGTAAGTGATCCACTCAGGGGGTGGTGATGCAATGTATCCATAAAGGCAGAATTGTAAATTAAGAGTTTGGAGTCATAACTTGTAAAACTGTGTAAAACTGTCAGAGACACAAATGTCTCTCTATATATAGTGTAATATCATCAAATTTTATAATTTAATAAGTTTTTAATTTGGCATCATTCTAATGGCTAGATATTAAGTTATAATGAAAACCATGATACTTGGCCTAAACATGATTTTCAGCGCATGAAAAGCACATTCAGGCAATAAAAACTGAAATGTTCCCCGGCTGCGAAACAAACTGTCAAAGGCACATCGTTACTGTGTATATAGTGTAAAATCGTCCAATTCAAGTAAGTTTTGCATTTAGCATCATTCTAAGTGATAGAAATTAAGTTATAGTGAAAACTATGATACTTGGCCAAAACGTGATTTTCAGCGCATGAAACGCACGTTAAGGCAATAAAAACTGAAATGTTCCCCTGCTGTGAAACAAACTGTCAGAGACACATAGTTACTGTGTATGTAGTGTACAATTGTCCAATTCATGTAATTTTTTCATTTGGCATCATTCTAAGTGCTAAAAATTAAGTTATAGTGAAAACTATGATACTTGGCCAAAACGTGATTTTCAGCGCATGAAACGCACATTAGGGCAATAAAAACTGAAATGTTCCCCTGCTTCCAAACAAACTGCCAAAGACACATATTTACTGTGAATATAGTGTATAATCGTCCAATTCAAGTAGGTTTTTCCGTTGGCATAATTCTAAGGGATAGAAATTAAGTTATAGTGAAAACTATGATACTTGGCCAAAACTTGATTTTCAGCGCATGAAATGCACATTAAGGCAATAAAAACTGAAATGCTCCCTTGCTGCGAAACAAACTGTCAGAGACACATAGTTACTGTGTATATAGCGTATAATCGTCCAATTCAAGTAAGTTTTTCATTTAGCATCATTCTAAGTGATAGAAATTAAGTTATTGTGAAAACTATGATACCTGGCAGAAACGTGATTTTCAGCGCATGAAAAGCACTAAGGCAAAAAAAAACTGAAATGTTTGTTAGGTCTGAAAATACAACTTCAGGAGCAGGCTAAGAAAGAGTGAGATAAATTTAAAAAGAACATATGTATTACCAGACTGCAAAGTGGACAGTGAGAGTTCCTGCAGTGGGGTCCTGTTCAACGCGATGTTACTGCAAATCTAGTCGAATGACCAGTGAGTGTGTCTTAAATACAGGCAAAACTGACAGTTGTCCCTAGGACTTTGGACAGATACGTTTCAGTAATTTGCAGGGCGAAAAGTAATTGATCAGTGTCAGACAGTTGAGTATTTGTGATTACATGTCAACCCAATCACAAGACTGCTTTATTATTCAGTCAGGGTGTTTATGCTGACATGTCAGCCATAAGGATTACTACGATGCTGTTATACTTACAAAATCTAATACAATATGAACAAGCATTTGTAAAGATACTTTGTCTCATTTTACTTATCCCTCCTGTTTATGAGTATCAACACATCGGAACCTCGTTTGTTAGCGACGCTACTTTTGAACGAAATTCTTCACAAATTATTTCAAACTTGAGTTTAGACCGACCAGGAAGGGTACCAGGCGTCTCAGAATAGGAAAGATATATTAATCAGTGTCAGACAGTAGCACAGCATCAATGTCAGATTGGGATATGGATTGTTCCATGTGAATACGAGTTAGCATTAGCTGGGTTTCAACAATCATGATTTGTTCGACTGTGGAATTAATGGTACGTTTGATTAAAGCTGAGAAGCAGGGCAAACAACAAGTAAGGACAACAAGCACGAGAGCAATAACAGTTACGACTGGTACTAGGGCTTTCAAAAGAGTGTGTCCATGATGAGCCAAAAAGGAACAAGTCAAGCCATCCTTGTTGTGGAACTGGATATTTGGTCATAGCGTTCTGTATGTTCTTCATAGTTTGTAAGGCATCATGGACTGAGTGGGATTCGTTGGCAGGAATGAAGGTTCAGCATGAGTCTCCTACCATGGCACACACACCTCCCTGCTGGGCGGTTCTTCTGTCGAGGGCAAGGCGGTTCTGGATAATCATCTGGGTCATAGCAGTTATTTGGATTTCTCAGCCTTGTTGCAGTCAGACTGATGCGTTGACGTAGGCCTGGAATCTGTAGTCAATGGTTTCCAGACGTAGGGTGTTCTTCGCTGTTCCTACCCTGGGGAACACCGCCATCATGATTTTGGAGGAGACTGACCAGTGTTTGTATTCGAGGGGGACATCCGAGCCCCACACTGAATCATGGGGGAAGAAATCAAAGCTCCGTCATTGACGCCTGGTGGGTAGATGTGGGTTGGCGTGGACAGTTGGAATCGAGTCTGCTGTTAGAACGTACGTGTGGTCGGATGCAGATGTAGGGACACAGAGCCCAGTTGTATTGGCGGGGATGATCATATACACTTGCCATTCGCAGAGCCACCATATTTGGTCCAGTACTGTCCATGATTGGGAAGGAATGTGTCTGATCTCGGCACACCTGGTGACGTGAACTTGGTCTAAAGGGGTCTTCGGATCCGGTCCGCTGAAGTTGAAACAGGATGGATAACAGTCTGTTCGGTTGTTCCACTGGACATACGTTGCGGTATTGACTGTAGCTGCTAATGGTACTGCGACCATGGTATGTAGGCGGTCGAGCTTTGCTGGAAGGATTCTCTCAAATTACCCAGAATACAGTTGTAGGTGAGGTTGGCGAGTTCTTCGTTCTGTCGGTTGGCCCATAGCTGTGGTTGGGCTACGGCAGTAGGCATGAGGGAAAAGACATAACAACTCATTGGTTGTGGCGCGGGCTGTGAGTGCTATTTATCTGTACCAACTGTTCGTCATCATCGGGTTGTACTCGTTTTCTTCGTGTGTTTGGACATGGGCGAGAATTAGGTGTATCTCCTCAGGCTTAGGTGTTCCTGCCGTACGGATTTTGAGTAGGCGTTTGGCGGATGGTTCTACGAAGGGGTTCACACCAATCACTTTGGGGACCATGGCTTGACTAGTAGTGCGGATGGTGATAGTAAAGAGGGGGTCTTTTCCTGGTCGGTCCGGTCGGAGGCATAGGTTGATGCAGCCTTTTTGTTGGATATTGGCGGTGAGCTCCAGCGTATGTTTACCATCTTTGATGGTGGTGGCTAACTTGGTGTGGTTAGCGGTCATGGTGGTAGCTTCTTTGGAAAGGGGCCATGTGATGGTTTTGTAGCCTGTATGGAGGAAGACCTGGTCCCAGGTGTCTGGCCAGACCACTCAGACTCTGGGAGCTTGTAGGTACCAATAAAAATAACTGGAGTCAGTCCTGTGTAATCCCAAGTGAGTAAGCTGTAGGCTGAGCAAAGGGACTTGAACGACGATTGGTGTCTTGGTTAATGGGATGCAGATCTGGTGGCCCCTGATCGTTTCCTGAACCAGCTAGTGGGCCATTCTCCTCCAGTGGGAGTGTTCCAAGGTTCTGGTACGTTACCCCCATGTGGTTGAACACAGAGTGGTGATGATGATGATGAGTAGTGTTGGGTTTATTCTGTTTCACTATTATAATAGTTATATTAATTCATTTCTTTATTAAATCATTCTCTTTCTTTTCTCTGTATCAATTCATTACTTTGTTAAATCATTCTCTTTCTGTTTTTCAAAAGTGTTGAGGTCACACCAAGTCATCTTTAACCTGGACAGCCTGTTCCAGGATGGTTATACAAACAATCCACCCAATCTGGGTCCTTGAGATTTGGTGGGCCCTTGGTGACGAGGACAGGGCTATTCGGACAATAACAAGAATATTGTTATCGTTATGTAACCGTACACTTCGGGTTTTTCTGTATGTAACGATTATATGATTATGATTATATTATATGATTCTTAGGTCAAGGAGGTTGTATAATTACTCTAATCTAAATGTTGTTAGGTCTAGTCCCTGTTTTTGTTATTAGTAAAATACTTTGATTGTTATTGTAGTCCCAGATGTTGTTTTTTACTCATACGTGATGGAATGATCAACAACTCTGTAACTTGTGACCATAAGAATGGGACGAAAACGTCTATTCGAGGAGACGTTCGGAAGTCGTAAGGTGACGCTTGCTGTAATGCTCCCCTCCGGAGGCTTTTTATCTGTTGTATCCATTTCTATTTAATTAAATGTCAATAATTGAATAAGATGTCTTCCTGCAGTTATTGATAATTACGGACGAAGGTAATTATTAATGAACCTGACATTTTGGTCCTTCTGAGCCATGGAGGTCAATATACCGGAGCGAGAACCCAGGCGCTGCTGTTCGACATCTGGTAAGTGACCGTGCGCACGGCGTCTTCAAAACCCTTGGTGGGCCGGAGTTTTCGACGGGGGCGCCTGGATTCTCGGCGGTTGAAGACTTTTCCTGCTGGAGGGAGGCATCTGATGGATCTCGGGTAAGTCCACATTAATGTCTGCATGTTGTGAAGGTGTTTACAAATGCGTTAAAGGGACATTGTATGTGAGGCCCATTGTTGGGCTGGTTTCGCGTCCTGGGTGACGGCGATAAAACCCTGTGTTTATACTAGTCAATGGCAGGTACGGTGGGGCACTTTTCTGGAAAGTGTCCCGTGTCTCAGGGGTAGGCACGAATATATTGTACTAGAGGTACAATATTGGGGCCGGGGAGTGTCCTGTGTCTAAAGGGTAGGCACGAATATACGTTGTATGGTGTTTGTGTGGTTTCTGCAGTAAAATTAGGAAAGGCCTAGGAGATACAGTCGATACAGTCGAATAGATAATAATAATAAAAATAGATATAATAAAGTTAACTGTGTGAGGCACACGAACTCACTACAAAAAAGTAAAATATGGGAAACACGTGTTGTAAGGCGGGTTTGGATGACGATCCAAAAAAAAAAATACGTCTAACTTGTAAGGATTGGAAAAAATTGGAAAGACAAAGCGCTTTAAAAATATTACACAGCTATATTTATGGATAAATAAATATGGGTTTGCTGGCCAGCTTAAAATGCATAAAATGCAGGATAATATATGCACTAATGCATAGAGGTAATATACATATATAAATAATATGTGAGTGGATAAAAGTGTAACAGCTTGTTCCACAGACACTAATGGAGGTAATATACATATATAAATAATATGTGAGTGGATAAAAGTGTAACAGCTTGTTCCACAGACACTAATGGCGAAATAAGGCCGGGGAGAAGTTAAAAATACTATTTTGGGAAAATAGTGGGGGCTCCCTCGGATAACGGGGATATATTTAAGACCGTGGCGGCGGGAAAGTACTGTTTGGTAAGGAAAAAATAGCGGGGCCTCCTCGGCTGACGGGGAAAATATTTACCGAGATAGGTGACGGGCGCGGAGGAAGTTTAACAAAAATAAAGGGAGCTAGAAAATTAATGGGGACACTGGTATTTGATTTGGTTAATCCAGGTATGACGTTTTGTGATTACAATTAAATTGGGTTTTTTTGTGATGCTTGGGCTTGTATAACAACAATTAGAATGGTTATTTCCAAGTGCTGGTGGTGCTTTGTTAATATAACCTATATGTACTGTCAATTCACAGCAATGTGATGGCTTATTGCAGCTTGGTTTTTGATCCCGTCCGCTAACGGGAAGATGGTGTTTAAAAAGACAAAAGAATATATACAAAATGATCATTTAAATGTTTAGCAGGGAATGTCACCTGTGTTTTTATTATGCTCTAGACTTGCAAAAAAAAAAAAAATGTGTCCACTGCGGGGGAAGCGTTTCTGGTGCAGCGGCTGCTGATTAGATGGGAGTGAAACATGTGGGCCGCGGGGCAGACGATTTAACTGTGTTGGGCTTTCGGGAGCGTTCGGACCGTGTAAACGACTAAAATTTTGTGATCCCTTCCGTGAAGACATTATAATAATAATAATTGGCCTTGGGGGTGCTGAAGCAAACTTGAGGGCAGAAAATGGGTTTTTGCCATATTGTTGTGCTTGCAGCATACATATTCTGGATATATGGGGTCTTGGAAAAATATTGTGATGTAGTTGAATATCGGAAGAGGGGTTAATTTGACGTTTTAATGGTTGTCTTCTCTAAAAAGCGTTGTATTTGGGCACAGGGAAAAAGCTGGTTTGTAAACATAAGATAACAATGCTGTTTTCGCAGCAAGAGTGGAGGTCATAGTTAACGGCTAATTGCGTTTTCTGTTTGGACTTTTCAGAATAAGAACAATACATGGGCTGCAAGAAATGCAAGGTTATGCGAATGCTTTCGCATTGATATTTTGGGTTTTAAAATGAAATGTATTAAAAGGATAGAAAATCTGTTTAGTAAAAGGTTGATTTGGTAAAAAGCTTTGGATTTGGGAAATAGACCAAAATAGTCATTTTTGAGCAATTGTGGATTTCAAAGGGCTCTTAGTTAAAGGAAACTAGCTTTTGGAGGATAAAATAATATTAATACTATTTCAGAATTTTTTGATTATTCAAAATACTTTAATCCAGGAGGTTGGCTGTTTAAAAGAAAAAAAGGCCAGGATGACAAAATTTACAATATTATGGTATATTGGTGACGATAAGGTTTTTAAAACATTAAAGTTTGTAATTAGGAATTGTCTAACAAAAGGTTGATTTGTCTCATTTAATTGTTGTAGATTTTTGTTTTGGTAACAGGCTATGGGAAATGACTCTTGTCTTAAGTAAACATCATATGAGGTGATTTACAAAGTATATAGTAGGTATTGAATTATTTGGCTGATTAACAACATCAGATGGGAAATTTACAATGCAATAGTGGCATGATAAAATTCATGGCATTCATCCAAATAATTAGGTGAATTGTAAATAAAATAATTGGTTTAGGATGAGCATATTTTCCCTAAGAATGGAGTAACATGGAATGTTTTTCAAAGTGCACTTGAAAGAACATTGTCTGTTGTCCTGGCAGGAGGAAATATGCTTTGTCACAGGTCATATTGATGACTTTAAGGATATTACGGATTGGATAAGCATTGGTCAATTGATACAACCAAATAACGTTGCTTTTACGGCATTAAGGGCATGCAAATTGGTGAGAACTTTAGCAACGATGGGGTTAATACGCCTGAATGTTACAGTGATAACGAGTGACAATAACAAGCTTAGATATGGGAGGGAAAGGAGAAATTCTCCAAATTCCAGAATCTGGCTTAGAAACAGGTTATGTTAGTCGTTTTGGGTTTTTGACAGGATGTGGTAGTACATTAATTCTGGGAAATTTTGGGAAATTGGGGACCCCATATCTAAAACAAGTTTGAGACAAATGTGTAAATAGGCTCTATGTGGCGCTGGATGCACGAATTCTAGTGGGGCCTTTCATGTTTTGAAACAAGTGACGCTTTAGGTAGATGGGTTGTCTATGAACAAAATGGGATGGGGGAAAATTCGCTTACAAATTCGGCGTGTTATCTTGGTTCATAGAATTTGGAGTCAAGGCGACGTAATAAAGGCCATAGGCGTCATGTTGTATAAAAGAGGCGTGGATGAATTTGTTTTACAAATGGGGGAGATTATCTTATCACCTGAAACAAGTAGAAACAAAATTGGATGGCCGCATTAAAAGGTGATTGGCATGCTATTAGAGGGAATTGGGATTTTCCAAAAACATGATAGGGGGCCATTAGGTCATGGCGGCTGTAAAAAATAAAAACTTTAGATGTGAAACTATTCCCACCTCAATTCGGGGAACAAACAGGTAAACTGATAGCATTAAAAAGGATATAACTTTGTGTGAAACTTGAAGGTAATTTTTTACAAACGGTTAAAATGCTAGAGTGGGGGTGTGTATATTAAAGGATCTACTAATGAATGCGGGGTGGATCCAGACCTTCCGGAATGTGGGGTATTCATGGCGTCCTCGAGAATTTGTGGATTTTCTCCGGGTACTCCAGTTTACTCCCACAAAATGAAATTATGGATGCTAGACTGGTTGAACACACTAAATTCTTCTGTTTATGAGTGTGAGCGTGAATGATAGTTTGTCTTTTTGTGTTCTTGATTGGCAGACCACCGAGACATAATCTATCAATAAAAGATCAATAAAGAAAATAATTTGGGCTTGAGTCAAGGGAAGACCTATGTCTCGACAAGGGGGAGGTGGCCTTGCTACAACGGCACTACAAGGCTTAGGGTTTAAATCTATATGCATACCCACATATCCATTTCAAAAAATACATATAGATTTTATTTTATTTTTATTAGATCATATGGATATCATTCCACGATATGGAATTCCAGAAACTATTTATAGTGATAATGGCTCCCATTTTGTTAATATAATAGTTGTCTACCATCCACAATTGGCGGACCTTATATGAAGTCCTGTTTGGTAGACCTTACAAATTGTTATTATTCACCACACAATGACAATTGGATGATGAGGCGAATCTATCAGAGAAAAAAACGCACACACCAAATTTAGACTATCAGAGGGAGATTTTGCTTCTTAACAGGAAACGGACGAAGCGACGGTGATTCTTGAAGACTGGATGCTGATAAGCAGCATAAAAGAAGAAACATCGGAGCAACGCAAAGTGGGAGGGTCCTTGTTACTGAAAGGGGACACGGATGCACCTTTCCCACAGTAAGAAGGTTGTCTAAATTGAAACGTTTCAAGAGGAAAACTCCCTAAACAAAGACAAAAAGTCATGTTGAAAACAATTATTGCTTTTGGGGCAATGAGATTAATGATGATTGTGATTCTATTCCTTTCCACAGTAGGGTTGTTTTCTCCAGTTGGAGAAAAAGGCGGAGGCGTTTCAATTGAGGATACACCTTCTTACGGGAGGGTAAACCGAGAAACATACACATTTACATTTAATTAACATTACCTACTAAATCAAATTTCCAAATTAAAAAAAATATATTTGGACTCGGCGACGTCCCGGTTGCCGTACAAGGTGTCAATCTATGGTGGGAAATATGTGTGGTACATTAACAGCAAAAAAATCGAAGATTGGGAAAAGCCTTGTTGCAGAAATTGGTCAAGATTGGAAAGCTTGGATTGACATATTAACCTGTGAAATTTATTTCTGAAACAGGGATTTCCCAAACGGGGGATAATTGGGCGCTGTTAATGGAGTGTAAAGAAGGCAAGCACTAGGTGGAGCTACTTTGGTAAAAGGGTGGTCTCAATTGAAACATTGAGGGGACGGGGAAGATAAACTTTCTGACTTAATAAAATACGGGAAACACCAATATTAATTGAAAAAGATTATTGCTCAGCAAGCAATACCATAAAACTATAGGGAACTCTTTTATATTGGGTTTGACGTCTCCATATGGTTTCAATTGAGACTAAACCATCTTACAAAAGATTAGGATAACCTACCAGACAAGGGAAAAAACGATGGGGTCTAACAACTCCCTCAATCACCATTCTTTTGGGGAAAAGTGTTTTTACAAATGAAAAAACGTGTCCTACTTGGCAAGAAAGAAAAAAATATTGAAACAGTGTTTATCTTGTTACGCAGTAAATAGGAAGTCAATTTTTCCACTGTTTAATCATTTTACCTGCTTAAACCTTACAGGGCATGGTCTGAAGCTGGGGGCGATAAATGAGACGTGGTGTACCGGCGTTCTAAAACAAACTACACCCCTGATACCACGTTCTGGCCTATGGTGGCGGGGTGGTAGATAAATTATACGACTCCTGCCGAAACGCGGCAGGACTAGGTACTTTGGTCTCACTGCTCTTACCGGTGTCTGTTTTTCCATCCACAGTGGAGGAGATACAATTGGCGGCTCATAATTCGGAGGTGAAGGGTCGACCCTCCCGACATCGTCGAGAGGCATGGAGGGAAGGAGATCCAACATACATTGATGCGATTGGCATCCCCCGGGGCGTACCAGATGAGTATAAGCTGGCTAATCAGATCGCAGCAGGTTGGGAGTCTATCTTCCTTCTAATCACCCCAAACAAAAATGTGGATAGAATAAATTACTTACATTACAATGTTCAAAACTTGGAAATTATACTGAACAGGGATTTGTGGCCATGAAGGAACAACTGGCAGCTACCAGTCTGATGGCGTTCCAGAATCGCATAGCGGTGGATATGATCCTTGAAACAGGGGGCGTGTGTGCAATGTTTGGAAAACAATGTTGCACCTTCATACCGAACAACGCGTCACCCAGTGGATCTCTCACCTGGGCCATTACTGGCCTGCAAACACTGAAATGCAATATGCAAGAGCACTCTGGATTAGATACGTCCGCATTGTCAGATTGGTGGGATAAGACCTTTGGAAAATCTAAAGATTTGGACTATAGGCACAATTACCGCTATCCTAACATTGTGTGGGTGATGTAGTATCCCCTGTTTGCGCTCCTTGCTAAGCCGACTTATAACTACTGCAATGGCCCCTACAAATTCTAAAGTACATGAGTTGTATCTTATGGGACGGTTTGGGGAAAGCAGTGAGGTCCAGGAGTACGGTAAATCCGAGGACCAATTGGACGAATATAATTATGTTTTTTCTCTTTCAGACCAGCCATGGGAGTAAGGAGTAGGCGGATAAAATCGCAGTCACCGACATTTCCATTTAGTGATTACTAAGAAATGACTAATAACATACATATTATAAAAACGGGGGAATGTTGGGTTTATTCTGTTTCACTATTATAATAGTTATATTAATTCATTTCTTTATTAAATCATTCTCTTTCTTTTCTCTGTATCAATTCATTACTTTGTTAAATCATTCTCTTTCTGTTTTTCAAAAGTGTTGAGGTCACACCAAGTCATTTTTAACCTGGACAGCCTGTTCCAGGATGGTTATACAAACAATCCACCCAATCTGGGTCCTTGAGATTTGGTGGGCCCTTGGTGACGAGGACAGGGCTATTCGGACAATAACAAGAATATTGTTATCGTTATGTAACCGTACACTTCGGGTTTTTCTGTATGTAACGATTATATGATTATGATTATATTATATGATTCTTAGGTCAAGGAGGTTGTATAATTACTCTAATCTAAATGTTGTTAGGTCTAGTCCCTGTTTTTGTTATTAGTAAAATACTTTGATTGTTATTGTAGTCCCAGATGTTGTTTTTTACTCATACGTGATGGAATGATCAACAACTCTGTAACTTGTGACCATAAGAATGGGACGAAAACGTCTATTCGAGGAGACGTTCGGAAGTCGTAAGGTGACGCTTGCTGTAATGCTCCCCTCCGGAGGCTTTTTATCTGTTGTATCCATTTCTATTTAATTAAATGTCAATAATTGAATAAGATGTCTTCCTGCAGTTATTGATAATTACGGACGAAGGTAATTATTAATGAACCTGACAAGTAGCCACTTCATTCTTGTACTTTGTTTACTGTGGGACTGATGTATCCAGGTGTCTCTTCCTTCGATTTTGATGGCAGTGGGTGTGGGCAAAATCACACGGTGAGGTCCGTCCCAACGTGGAGAAGACCAGCACTTTCTTTTTATCACCTTGACGAGTACCAGGTCTCCTGGGGACAGGACCTCCTCTGTGGGAGACAGAGAAGATGTCGGCAGATTATTTTGCATTCATCTCAGTTATTTCTTGGAACATTTTGCATAACCACTTAGTGAGGGAATCTGTTTCTCCTTTCTCTTCTACCAACAGATCTTTTTCCGACATTGTTAAGTGGAAGGGTCTGTCGTTCACTGCCTCAAATGGTGTGCATCCCTGTGCTGTTGGAATGATTCTCATGTACATTTCTACCAGGCTCAGGCATTCTTGCCATGGTTTTCCTGTGTATTCCATGGTATTTCTGAGTCTGAGTTTTACTGTTCTAATGGTCTAGCACTTTGGTTCAGTTTGATGAAATCCATGTTCAGAAGCTCGAAGGGATATGTTCCTGTTTGCCTTGTTCCATGCTTGGGTCGTTCGTTGCCTTGAGAGTTGTGTCTACAGCAGTTCAGACAGTTTTTGCCAAAAAAATTGAAGTAAGTTTGGAGACTTCTGGGAACATGCATTGTTTATTGTACTGTACTGATCATCCCTCCTGTTGAGACATGGCTCCTCCCATGGCTCAATTTGGCAATTACTTCAACTAATGATCTTGTCACGCATGGCTTGTTTTCTACTGCATAGAGTCCATTCTTGTGTTGAGTGGCTCCTTCTGTTTCCCATTGCAGTTTCTCTTCTTCTGGGGCATGATTTTGCATTTCTCTTAGGAATTCAGCAGGGATTGGGCTCTGTCTTTCGACCGTCACGTCTTTATCTAGGAATAGTCCACATGCCTCTGTCAGTGCCACTAATTCTGCGGCTTGTGCAGACCAGTCGCCGGGGAGTCGTCCTGTCTTGAGGTTGTCTTTTTGAGTCACCACGGCATATACGTTGTGTTTTTCTCCATCCAGGGTTTTTGATGATGATCCATCCCCATAGGCAATGTGTCCGGGGGGCAATGGGTTGTCCATTAGGTCAGTTGCATATACGTGGTTAATTATGATTCGTTGAGTGGGCAACTGTGAGAATTGGTTTAACTACTTGTCGTCCGGTCTCCCATGAACTTCAGGGTGACATGTAATGGCCATGTTTGTTGTTCCTGTCCTGGTGCTGCTGGGCAGATATCTTCAGACTGTTCTCTTAGACTTTCAGCTACCTTGGCAGAATCATTCCCGACAATGTCGAGAGAGTAGAAGCTGTTAGATGTGGTGGTGTGGAAGATATTTTTGGTCTGTAATTCCCTGGGTCGGAGGCCATTTTGGGTGGCCACTAGGCTTAGCCCAAGCTGGACCATGATATCTCGTCCCGGTAACTCTCTGATTTTCATTTTGCAGTCTGACAATAAACCCATTCCTTTTGTTGCTTTCTGACCCATATTAATCACCTACTTAATAGTTTAAACAACAATTATTTTCTAAATTACCCGAAAGTGATCTCTACTTTGTGATTAACCCAATATCTCTGAACACACAAAGACCAAAAGTCCCTGACTTTGTCTTAGTTAAGTCCCTGACTCTATTAACAGACCAAGACTATAAAGCCCTTGCTAATTATTGTTCTACTTTCATTGGTCCCGGACCAATTGGTTTATTACCAGACTGCAAAGTGGACAGTGAGAGTTCCTACAGTAGGGTCCTGTTCAACGCGATGTTCCTGCAACTCTAGTCGAATGACCAGTGTGTGTGTCTCAAATACAGGAAAAACTGACAGTTGTCACTAGGACTTTGGACAGATACATTTCAGTCATTTGCAGGGCAAAAAGTAATTGATCAGTGTCGGACAGTTGAGTATTTGTGCTGACATGTCACCCCCATCACAAGACTAAGATTGTTTATTCAGTCAGACAGTTGGGTGTTTATGCTGACATGTCAGCCATAAGGATGACTATGATGCTGTTATACTCACAAAAACTTATACAATATGAACAAGCATTTGCAAAGATACTTTGTCTAATCTCACATGTTCCCCTGCTGCCAAACAAACTGTCAGAGACACATAGTTACTGTGTATATAGTGTAAAATCGTCCAATTCAAGTAAGTTATCCATTTGGCATCATTCTCAAGCTAGAAATTAAGTTATAATGAAAACAATCATACTTGGCCAAAACGGGATTTTCAGGGCATGAAAAGTACATTAAGGCAATAAAAACTGAAAAGTTCCCCTGCTGCCAAACAAACCGTCAGAGACACAGTTACTGTGTATGTAGTGAAAAATCGTCCAATTCAAGTAAGTTTTTTATTTGGCATCGTTCAAAGTGATAGAAATTAAGTTACAATGAAAACTATCATACTTGGCCAAAACGTGATTATCAGGCCATGAAAAGCACATTAAGGCAATAAAAACTGAAACGTTCCCCTGCTGCCAAACACACTGTCAGAGACACATAGTTCCTGTGTATATAGTGTAAAATCGTCCAATTCAAGTAAGTCATTCATTGGCATCATTCCAGGTGATTCTGGAGCTATTTCCCACCATAAACAGTGTCCAAAGCAGGCATTTTGCGATTAAAATAGTGGTTGTATTAGAACCAGGCCCAGGCGGTTCTGGTTGGTGTTTTTACCCAGAAATTGTTTCCAATGATGATAAGGATGTATTTTTGATTATTCTGTATAAAAATAATCATCTAGGGATGTTCAGAAGTTCTGTTATGCCCGAATCAATGACCTCAATTTGGGCACTTTATTTACAAGTGGTGGTTTTTAAGAACCAGGCCCAGTCGGTTCTGGTTGGTGCTTTATCCATTGTGTGGGTAGATGTATTTTCACTATTCTGTCTAAAAATAAAGATCCAGGACAGTTCTGGGGCTATTTCCCACCATAAATAGTGTCCAAAACATGCATTTTGCAATACAAAATAGTGGTTGCATTATAACAGGGTCCAGTCGGTTCTGGTGGGTGTTTGTATACGGAACTTGTGTCCAATTATGATGGGGATGTATACTTGACTATTCTGTATAGAAATAATCATCTAGCGATGTTCAGAAGTTCTGTTATGCCCGAATGAATTACTTTCATTTGGTCACTTTATTTACAAGTGGTGGTTTAGAAACAGGCCCAGTCTGTTATGATCGCGCCGCGTAGTGCGACACGATCGGAGGGGAAGTTGAACCCAGAAGCAGAGTCGCCCAAGTAAATGGAAAGGTGAGGCAGATCTGAAGCTCTTGTAGGTTGATTTAATAAACGGGGAAACATAACTTAAACAACTTGGCTTGACCACTCATTACAAACGAAAAGAACATGCGGCGTGGGGTCAATGGAAACGGCAATGACTACGAGGAAAAACAGGAAATGAAACCAGAACGAAACCAGAACGAAACCAGAACGATCCGACGGCGGCCACAGAAAATCATAATGCTTAAATATCAAAAATAATCTAATCACGTAATTAGTGACAGCTGATAATTATCGTGACGTCATGCCAGGAAAGGCAATCCAGCCACTCCTGACAGTACATCCCCTCTAAGGGACGGATTCTAGACGTCCCAAGGTCAATTACAACATGAGAAACGGGAACAAGCAGGGAGGGTGGGTGTTTGACCTAGCATTGTCCGGTGGTCGTCCACACCAACCCAAGAACAGACGGAGAGGTCGCTCCGGCGGGCGTCCGCGCCAGCCTGAAACAAGACGAGGCAGTAGTCGGTCCGGCGGGCGTCCGCGCCAGCCTGAAACAAGACGAGGCAGTAGTCGGTCCGGCGGGCGTCCGTGCCAGCCAGAAACGAGACGAGTCAGTGGCAGGTCTGGCGGGCGTCCGTGCCGGTCAGAAACAAGACGGGGCAGAGGCAAGTCTGGCGGGCGTCCGTGTCGGCCAGAAACAAGACGAGGCTGTGGTCGATCCGGTGGGCGTCCGCGCCGGCCAGAAACGAGACGAGTCAGTGGCAGGTCTGGCAGGCGTCCGCGCCGGCCAGAAACGAGACGAGGCTGAGGTCGATCCGGCGGGCGTCCGCGCCGGCCAGAAACGAGACGAGGCTGTGGTCGATCCGGCGGGCGTCCGCGCCGGCCAGCAACAAGACGAGGCAGCCGTCGGTCCGGCGGGCGTCCGCGCCGGCCAGAAACGAGACGAGGCAGTGGTCGGTCCGGCGGGCGTCCGCGCCGGCCAGAAACGAGACGAGGCAGTGGTCGGTCCGGCGGGCGTCCGCGCCGGCCAGAAATGAGACGAGGCAGTGGTCGGTCCGGCGGGCGTCCGCGCCGGCCAGAAACGAGACGAGGCAGTGGTCGGTCCGGCAGGCGTCCGCGCCGGCCAGAAACGAGACGAGGCAGTGGTCGGTCCGGCGGGCGTCCGCGCCGGCCAGAAACGAGACGAGGATGTGGTTGACCCGGCGGGCGTCCGCGCCGGTCAAGAACGTGACGAGGCAGTGGTCGGTCCGGCGGGCGTCCGCGCCGGCCGGATACGAGACGAGGCAAGGGCAGGTCTGGCGGGCATCCGTGCCAGCCAGAAACGAGACGAGGCAGTGGTCGGTCCGGCAGGCATCCCAGCTGGTCCTTTAAGTCTTGGCCAAACTGCCTGCCTTCAGGAGATATTAGAAGTTTAGTACGGTCGGGCACCTTACCCTGTATGCTCGGGGGGTGGACAACTCTCTCCTCCCGGGAAACCGGAGCAGTGCTTCTCTGGACGTCGCCGGCTTCTTCATCCAGGGACTCCGGCGAATTACCACTCTCGACGTCGGCGGCTTCTTCATCCAGGGACTCCGGCAAATTACCACTCTTGACGTCGCCAGCCCCTTCATCCAGGGACTCCGGCGAATTACCACTCTTGACGTCGCCAGCCCCTTCTTCCAGGGACTCCGGCGAATTACCACTCTTGACGTCGCCAGCCCCTTCTTCCAGGGACTCCGGCGAATTACCACTCTTGACATCGCCAGCCCCTTCTTCCAGGGACTCCGGCAAATTACCACTCTTGACGTCGCCAGCCCCTTCTTCCAGGGACTCCGGCGAATTACCACTCTTGACATCACCGGCTTCTTTCTCCAGGGGCACCGGCGAATTACCACTCTTGACATCGCCAGCCCCTTCTTCCAGGGACTCCGGCAAATTACCACTCTTGACGTCGCCAGCCCCTTCTTCCAGGGACTCCGGCGAATTACCACTCTTGACGTCGCCAGCCCCTTCTTCCAGGGACTCCGGCGAATTACCACTCTTGACATCACCGGCTTCTTCCTCCAGGGGCACCGGCAAATTGGCACTCTCGACGTCGCCAGCCCCTTCTTCCAGGGACTCCGGCGAATTGCCTCTCTCGACGTCGCCAGTCCTTTCTTCCAGGGACTCCGGCGAAATACCACTCTCGACATCACCGGCTTCTTCCTCCAGGGGCACCGGCGAATTGGCACTCTCGACGTCGCCAGCCCCTTCTTCCAGGGACTCCAGCGAATTGCCTCTCTCGACGTCGCCAGTCCCTTCTTCCAGGGACTCCGGCGAAATACCACTCTCGACGTCGCCGGCCCCGTCTTCCTCGAGCGCCGGAGCATCGTCGCCACTTCTGGGCGGGCAGGCGCTGGACGGGCAGGCGCTTGGGAGAGCGGTGCTTGGGAGAGCGGTGCTTGGGAGAGCGGTGCTTGGGAGAGCGGTGCTTGGGAGAGCGGTGCTTGGGAGAGCGGTGCTTGGGAGAGCGGTGCTTGGCAGAGCGGTGCTTGGGAGAGCGGTGCTTGGGAGAGCGGTGCTTGGGAGAGCGGTGCTTGGGAGAGCGGTGCTTGGGAGAGCGGTGCTTGGGAGAGCGGTGCTAGAATGGCCGTCCGTCACCAGAAACCTGATCCGTGGCTTCGGTACGGGTGCGACCGGCGACCCCAAAGGCAACGGGAGTCATTTGCGTGGCCTTGGCACAGGAGCTTAGGCGGCACTTGAAACGGCGTGGTGGGCCGAGTAACTTCCGCCACTTGGACAGGCGTGGTGGGCCGAGTAACTTCGGCCACTTGGACGGGCGTGGTCGGCCGAGTAACTTCGGCCACTTGGACAGGCGTGGTCGGCCGAGTAACTTCGGCCACTTGGACAGGCGTGGTCGGCCGAGTAACTTCGGCCACTTGGACAGGCGTGGTCGGCCGAGTAACTTCGGCCACTTGGACAGGCGTGGTCGGCCGAGTAACTTCGGCCACTTGGACAGTCGTGGTCGGCCGAGTAACTTCGGCCACTTGGACAGGCGTGGTCGGCCGAGTAACTTCGGCCACTAGGACAGGCGTGGTCGGCCGAGTAACTTCGGCCACAAAGACAGGCGTGGTCGGCCGAGTGACTTCGGCCACTTGGAAAGACGTGGTCGGCCGAGTGACTTCGGGCACTTGGAAAGGCGTGGTCGGCCGAGTGGCTTCGGGCACTTGGAACGGGGAGGGCTGCATAGTCCTTAGGAGCTGCTGGTACAGCGTGGTTGGCCGAGTAACTTCGGGCACTTGGAAAGGCGTGGTCGGCCGAGTAACTTCGGGCACTTGGAAAGGCGTGGTCGGCCGAGTAACTTCGGGCACTTGGAAGGGCGTGGTCGGCCTAGTAACTTCGGGCACTTGGAAGGGCGTGGTCGGCCGAGTAACTTCGGGCACTTGGAAGGGCGTGGTCGGCCGAGTAACTTCGGGAACTTGGAAAGGCGTGGTGGTGGTCGGAAAAGGAGCTTGGAGGGACGTGGTCGGAAATGAGCTTGGAGGGACGTGGTCGGAAAAGGAGCTTGGAGGGACGTGGTCGGAAAAGGAGCTTGGAGGGACGTGGTCGGAAAAGGAGCTTGGAGGGACGTGGTCGGAAAAGGAGCTTGGAGGGACGTGGTCGGAAAAGGAGCTTGGAGGGACGTGGTCGGAAAAGGAGCTTGGAGGGACGTGGTCGGAAAAGGAGCTTGGACGGACGTGGTCGGAAAAAGAGCTTGGACGGACGTGGTCGGAAAAGGAGCTTGGAAGGACGTGGTCGGGCGCGTACTTTGGACAGTGGTTAGTGTGTCCAGGCATTGCTTTCGCTTCGCTCTACGGCGTGGCGCTCGGCGCCTCCTCTGGGAGGATTGCACAGCACCCCCGCCATCACGTCGTGCCCCATAATTGGTGGTTAGCCCACTCTGTAATTGCTGGTCGGGGTATTTGTAGTAGGAATTATCGGGGGAAAAATCGGGATAATCCTCCTCCAGTGGAAGGTCTAGGGGTCCGAATTGGTCGAAGAATTCATCATCGGATTCCGAAACGCCAGCGAAAAAATCAATTTCCTCAACGATGTCCTCCTCACCAGAATCTTCAGGCTCCCTCCATGGTGAATCAATTCCTCTGGGCATAGGCATAAGATAACTTGGGCGGTCTCTGGTGGTTGTACGCACCTGGGCATCATGATTAAACGGTAAAGGCTTCCCAGGGCGACGTGCATAGCAGTGTTGGGGCGTATGAGTACGCTGCGGATTTAACTCTCCTACCAGCTGTGGCTCATCTCTAGCAATGATGTGCCTGAGAGCCCCGCACCACGGTGTGTTCATTACAAAACTTCTAAACGATTCTGAGGGGTTTCTTATACATTCCAAGCAGTCCGGTGTCTTCGAGGTGGATGGTTGGCGTCGCCGAGTGCGTCGGCGCGAGCGTGGGTGGCGCTCCGCTGGGTCCATGCTGGTCGGATCGTGCTGTTATGATCGCGCCGCGTAGTGCGACACGATCGGAGGGGAAGTTGAACCCAGAAGCAGAGTGGCCCAAGTAAATGGAAAGGTGAGGCAGATCTGTAGCTCTTGTAGGTTGATTTAATAAACGGGGAAACATAACTTAAACAACTTGGCTTGACCACTCATTACAAACGAAAAGAACATGCGGCGTGGCGTCAATGGAAACGGCAATGACTACGAGGAAAAACAGGAAATGAAACCAGAACGAAACCAGAACGAAACCAGAACGATCCGACGGCGGCCACAGAAAATCATAATGCTTAAATACCAAAAATAATCTAATCACGTAATTAGTGACAGCTGATAATTGTCGTGACGTCATGCCAGGAAAGGCAATCCATCCACTCCTGACACAGTCGGTTTTGGTTGGTGCTTTTACCCAGAATTTGTGTTTATTGTGTGAGTGGATGTATTTTCACTATTTTGTATAACAATAATGATCCAGGATGGTTCTGAGCTATTTCCCACCACAAACAGTGTCCAAAACAGGCATTTTGCGGTTAAAGTAGTGGTTGTATTAGAACCAGGACCAGTCGGTTCTGGTTCGTGTTTTTACCCAGAAATTGTGTCCAATGATGATGGGGATGTATTTTTGATTATTCTTTATAAAAATAATATTCTAGGGATGTTCAGAAGTTCTGTTATGCCCGAATCAATGACCTCAATTTGGGCACTTTATTTACAAGTGGTTCTTTAGAACCAGGCCCAGTCGGTTCTGGTTGGTGCTTTACCCACAATTAGTGTCGATTGTGTGGGGGGATGGATTTTCACTATTCTCTTTAAGAATAAAGATCCAGGGATGTTCCGAGACTATTTCCCACCATAAATAGTGTCAAAAACATGCATTTTGCGACAAAAATAGTGGTTGTATTGGAACCAAGCCCAGTCGGTTCTGGTTGGTGCTTTTACCCAGAGTTAGTGTTGATTGTGTAGGTGGATGTATTTTCACTATTCTGTCTAAAAATAAAGATCCAGGATGGTTCTAGGGGTATTTGCCACCATAAATAGTCTCCAAAACATGCATTTTGCGATAAAAAAATAGTAGTTGCATTATAACTGGGTTGTCTCGGTTCTGGTTGCTGTTTATATCCGAAACTTGTGTCCAAAGATGGTGGGGATGTATATTTTACTATTCTGTTTAAACATAATCATGCAGGGATGTCTTGGGGCTTTTTTTAATACAAGAATCAAAAACCTCCATTATGGATCTTTATTTTGCACGGTGGTTGAATTAGAACCGGGCCCAGTCGGTTCTGGTTGGTGCTTTTACCCAGAATTAGTGTCAATTGTGTTGATGGATGCATTTTCACTATTCTGTGTGAAATTTAAGATGCAGGGATGTTCAGGGAATATTTCCCACCGTCAATAGTGTCCAAAACAGGCACTTTGCGATTAAAATAGTGGTCCTATTAGAACCAGGCCCAGTCTGTTCTGGTTCGTGTATTTAGCCGGAACTTGTGTCAAATGATAATGGGGATGTATTTTTGACTATTCTCTATAAAAATAATCATCTAGGGATTTTCAGAAGTTCTTTTATGCCCGAATCAATGACCTCCCTTTGGGCACTTTATTTTGCATAGTGGTTGTATTAGAACCAGGCCCAGTCCGTTCTGGTTTGTGTATACACCCGTAACTGGTGTCCGATGGGAAAGGGCTTGTATTTTTCACTATTCTGTATAAAAATCACCATCTAGTGATGTTCAGAAGTTATTTTATGCCGAATAAATGACCTCCATTTGGGCACTTTATTTTGCATGGTGGTTGTATTAGAACCAAGCCCAGTCGGTTCTGGTTGGTGCTTATACCCAGAGTTAGTATTGATTGTGTAGGTGGATGTATTTTCACAATTCTGTCTAAAAATAAAGATCCAGGATGGTTCTAGGGCTATTTCCCAGCATAAAGTTTCTCCAAAACATGCATTTTGCGATAAAAAAAATAGTAGTTGCATTATAACTGGGTCCAGTCGGGTCTGGTTGCTGTTTATATCTGAAACTTGTGTCCAAAGATGATAGGGATGTATATTTTACTATTCTGTTGAAAAATAATCATGCAGGGATGTTTTGGGGCTTTTTTTATACAAGAATCAAAAACCTCCAATGGATCTTAATTTTGCATGGTGGTTGAATTAGAACCGGGCCCAGTCGGTTCTGGTTGCCGCTTTTACCCAGATTTAGTGTCAATTGTGTGGACGGATGCATTTTCACTATTATGTGTAAAATTAAAGATGCAGGGATGTTCTGGGAATATTTCCCACCGTCAATAGTGTCCAAAACATTTTGCGATAAAAATAGTGGTTGTATTAGAACAAGGGCCAATCGGTTCTGGTTGGTGTATTTACCCAGAATTTGTGTTGATTGAGTAGGTGGATGTAGTTTCACTATTTTCTATAAAAATAATGTTTCCAACCATAAACATTGTCCAAAACAGGCATTTTGCTATTAAAATAGTGGTCGTATTAGAACCAGGCCCAGTCGGTTCTGGTTGGTGCTTCTACCCATAATTAGTTTTGAATGTGTAGATGGATGTATTTTCACTATTCTGTGTAAAAATAATGATCCAGGATGGTTCTGGAGCTATTTTCCCACCATAAACAGTGTCCAAAACAGGCATTCTGCGATTAAAATAGTGGTTGTATTAGAACCAGGCCCATTCTGTTCTGGTTAGTGAATTTACCCGAAAAATTGTATTCATTGACGATGGGGATGTATTTTTGATTATTATGTATAAAAATAATCATCTAGGGATCTTCAGAAGTTCTGTTATTCCCGAATCAATGACCTCCATTTGGGCACTTTAGTGACGGAGCTCACGACCATGATCCAGTGTGTGGCTCGGATGTGTCCCTCAAACACAAATACTGGTCAGTCTAATCCAGTGGTTTTCAAAGTGGGCGGTACCGCCCCTCGGGGGGTGGTGTGAACTTTCAGGGGGGCGCTGACGAATAAACAGGCGAATGGGGGGCGTTGAAATAGTGAAGGGGGCGATGGAGCAATTACAGTAAAATGTGACGTTGGTGTTTGTAGAAAGACCGGAAAAATTGATTGTCTGTAATAAAAAGTCGACAAAAAACAAGCTTTATTGAAACAAGAAACGTTGTCTGCTCGAGCGCTCACGAGCAGCGCGCATATACCGTATATCACTAATTGTCGCGAGTTTATCGTCGATGCAGGCGACTGGGGAAACCACCACCATCCAGTCAGCCGCAGAGGAGCACACAATAGCGCGCCGGCAACGCTTAACCACAGACGTATGCGCACATTGACCGGCTTAATGCATCAGCTATCAATTTTTATGATTCGAGGTGAACTGCGCATTGGTCTATTAAAAGAAACGAAATTAGCGAATAATATCTGAGGCGCCTGTCTTCTATTTATTTAAGCTTCTCTACACATGCAAGTCAGTTTTTATAGCTGCCAGAAAGCAACTATACGTGCGCGATTTTCTCATCATCACGACAGAAATCATTTTAGACGGTAAGCTCAATGCTATCTGAAAACGAAATTTTTTGGCTCTAAAAACGTTCTAGCGTTCGTTGGAAAGGGATAAAGAGGGGGGGCGTTGGCATTTTGGCCCGGCGTTGAAGGGGGCGGTGGCCAAAAAAGTTTGAAAATCACTGGTCTAATCCAAAATCCTAATGGCTCAGTTCGCTTGAGTGGGAGCGGCAAGGAACGCCCTGCATTTAAAGACCATTGAAGGCAGGTTCCCGGCCTGTGTCGGCGCATCAGTCAGGCTGGGTAGCCGCCATGGCCCAGTTGATTTTCCAGGGCTGCCCTGCTCTTGACGGAGTGGCCACCCAGCGGGGCTGTGTGTGTTTCATGGTGGGAGACTCGTGCTGCCCCTTTATCCCTGCAGGCATGTCCTGCTCGGTCCATGATGCCCTGCAGGCTATTAGGAACATGCAGAGAGCTGTGACCGGAGATTCGGTTCCACAACGAGGATGGCTTGACTGGTTCTTCTCTGGCTCATGGAAACAGCCACTTCAATATTTCGATATATTCACAGACACAAAAGAAGGAATTGTGGGATGGACTGGCTAACTGGCTAAATAATTGTTTATTCTTGTCGCACCATGTGGTCATACTGGTTTTACCTTTGTTTGTTAAGATCGTAGAATGCAAGGGAGACTAGCCAAACTGGTTTTACAATTGATTTAAAGGATTGTGGAATGTAAGAAAGACGAACTAGTTGGCCTTGCAACTGTTTGTTCGCCTCGCGAAATATAAGAAAGGCTGGCTAACAGGGTTTGCAATTGTTTCCTTGAATTGTGCGATGAAAAAAGGTTCAACTTCAGGAGTAACTGTCACTCTCCAGGTCATCCAGGGTCAAGTGCACACTTGGAAACTTTAATATTCGACCAAAATGTGCTTATCAGCGCATAAAAAACACATTTGGTGGTACGCGGAAAGAACGGCAGCAGACAAAAAGGCTATTTAGAAAGGTATCACCACTACGCAGAAGATCGTCGGCTACTCTGCCCTCACTGGAAGACATTGCCAGCCCTCGTTACCTCAGCAGAGCCAGGGACATGATCAGGGACCCATGCCACCCTGGTCACAATCGGTTCCAGCTGCTGCTCTCTGGTAGACAGACGCTGTAAGTTTCCCACATCCGTTGGGACTCTAAACTTGGGGTAACACAACACAATCCCTTCTGTGTAATAACTTCGGGTGAGGTAATATGAATAGACATTAGGTACAGGCAGACGCTGTAAGTTTCCCACATCCTTTGGGACTCTAAACTTGGGGTAACACAACACAATCCCTTCTGTGTAATAACTTCGGGTGAGGTAATATGAATAGACATTAGGTACAAGGTGATCTGACACCTACATGCTGAATGAAAGTAAGTGAAAGACAGTGAGAGGTAAGTGATTTTCATCGCATGAAATGCACATTAAGGCAATAAAAACTGAAATGTTCGCCCGCTGCAAAACAAACTGTCAGAGAAACATAGTTACTGTGTATATAGTATATTATCGTCCAATTCAAGTAAGTTTTTCATTTGGCATCATTCTGAGTGATAGAAATTAAGTTATAGTGAAAACTATGATACTTGGCCAAAATGTGATTTTCAGCGCATGAAATGCACATTAAGGCAATAAAAACTGAAATGTTCCCCCGCTGCGAAACCAACTGTAAGAGACACATAGTTACTGTGTATATAGTGTATTATCGTCCAATTCAAGTAAGTTTTTCATTTAGCATCATTCTAAGTGATAGAAATAAAGTTTTAGTGAAAACTTTGATACTTGGCCAAAACGTGATTTTCAGCGCATGAAACGCACGTTAAGGCAATAAAAACTGAAATGTTCCCCTGCTGCGAAACAAACTGTCAGAGACACATAGTTACTGTGTATATAGTGTATAATCGTCCAATTCAAGTAAGTTTTTAATTTGGCATCATTCTAATGGCTAGATATTAAGTTATAATGAAAACTATGATACTTGGCAAAAACGTGATTTTCAGCGCATGAAAAGCACATTAAGGCAATAAAAGCTGAAATGTTCCCCTGCTTCTAAACAAACTGTCAGAGACATAGTTACTGTGTATATAGTGTATAATCATCCAATTCAAATAAGTTTTTCATTTGGCATCATTCTAAGTGATAGAAATTAAGTTATAGTGAAAACTATGATACTTGGCCAAAACGTGATTTTCAGCTCATGAAAGGACATTAAGGCAATAAAAACTGAAATGTTCCCGTGCTGCGAAACAAACTGTCAGAGACACAGTAACTGTGTATATAGTGTAAAATCCTCCAATTCAGGTAAGTTTTTCATTTGTTTATTCTAAGTGATAGAAATTAAGTTATTATGAAAACTATCATACTCGGCCAAAACGTGATTTTCAGCGCATGAAACGCACGTTAGGGCAATAAAAACTGAAATGTTCCCCTGCTTCTAAACAAACTGTCAGAGACATATAGTTACTGTGTATATAGTGTATAATCATCCAATTCAAATAAGTTTTTCATTTGGCATCATTCTAAGTGATAGAAATTAAGTTATAGTGAAAACTATGATACTTGGCCAAAACGTGATTTTCAGCTCATGAAAGGACATTAAGGCAATAAAAACTGAAATGTTCCCCTGCTGCGAAACAAACTGTCAGAGACACAGTTACTGTGTATATAGTGTAAAATCCTCCAATTATGGTAAGTTTTTCATTTGTTTATTCTAAGTGATAGAAATTAAGTTATTATGAAAACTATCATACTCGGCCAAAACGTGATTTTCAGCGCATGAAACGCACGTTAGGGCAATAAAAACTGAAATGTTCCCCTGCTTCCAAACAAACTGTCAGAGACACATAGTTACTGTGTATATAGTGTATAATCTTCCAATTCATGTAGGTTTTTCATTTGACATCATTCTGAGTGATAGAAATTAAGTTATAGTGAAAACTATGATACTTGGCCAAAACGTGATTTTCATCGCATGAAATGCACATTAAGGCAATAAAAACTGAAATGTTCGCCCGCTGCAAAACAAACTGTCAGAGAAACATAGTTACTGTGTATATAGTATATTATCGTCCAATTCAAGTAAGGTTTTCATTTGACATCATTCTAAGTGATAGAAATTAAGTTATAACTATTATGCTTGGCAAAAACGTGATTTTCAGCGCATGAAAAGCACATTAAGGCAATAAAAACTGAAATGTTCCCCTGCTTCCAAACAAACTGTCAGAGACACATAGTTACTGTGTATATAGTGTATAATCGTCCAATTCAAGTAAGGTTTTCATTTGGCATCATTCTAAGTGATAGAAATTAAGTTATAATGAAAACTATGATACTTGGCAAAAACGTGATTTTCAGCGCATGAAAAGCACATTAAGGCAATAAAAGCTGAAATGTTCCCCTGCTTCTAAACAAACTGTCGGAGACATATAGTTACTGTGTATATAGTGTATAATCATCCAATTCAAATAAGTTTTTCATTTGGCATCATTCTAAGTGATAGAAATTAAGTTATAGTGAAAACTATGATACTTGGCCAAAACGTGATTTTCAGCTCATGAAAGGACATTAAGGCAATAAAAACTGAAATGTTCCCCTGCTGCGAAACAAACTGTCAGAGACACAGTTACTGTGTATATAGTGTAAAATCCTCCAATTCAGGTAAGTTTTTCAGTTGTTTATTCTAAGTGATAGAAATTAAGTTATTATGAAAACTATCATACTCGGCCAAAACGGGATTTTTAGCGCATGAAACGCACGTTAGGGCAATAAAAACTGAAATGTTCCCCTGCTTCCAAACAAACTGTCAGAGACACATAGTTACTGTGTATATAGTGTATAATCGTCCAATTCAAGTAAGGTTTTCATTTGGCATCATTCTAAGTGATAGAAATTAAGTTATAATGAAAACTATGATACTTGGCCAAAACGTGATTTTCAGCGCATGAAAAGCACATTAAGGCAATAAAAACTGAAATGTTCCCCTGCTGCGAAACAAACTGTCAGAGACACATAGTTACTGTGTATATAGTGTAAAATCGTCCAATTCAAGTAAGTTTTTCATTTGTTTTCATTCTAAGTGATAGAAATTAAGTTAATATGAAAACTATCATACTCGGCCAAAACATGATTTTCAGCACATGAAAAGCACATTAAGGCAATAAAAACTGAAATGTTCCCTCGCTGCCAAACAAACTGTCAGAGACATAGTTACTGTGTATTTAGTGTAAAATCGTCAAATCCAAGTACTTTTTTCATTTCGCATCATTCTAAGTGATAGAAATTAAGTTATAATGAAAACTACCATACTTGGCCAAAACGTGATTTTCAGCGCATGAAAAGCACTAAGGCAAAAAAAAAATGAAATGTTTGTTAGGTCTGAAAATACAACTTCAGGAGCAGGCTAAGAAATTGAGATAAATTTAAATAGAAAATATTTATTACCAGACTGCAAAGTGGACAGTGAGAGTTCCTAAAGTGGGGTCCTGTTCAACACGATGTTACTGCAACTCTAGTCGATTGACCAGTGAGTGTCTTAAATACAGGCAAAACTGACAGTTGTCCCTAGGACTTTGGACAGATACGTTTCAGTCATTTGCAGGGCAAAAAGTAATTGATCAGTGTCGGACAATTGAGTATTTGTGCTGACATGTCAACCCAATCACAAGACTAAGATTTATTATTCAGTCAGACAGTTGGGTGTTTATGCTGACATGTCAGCCATAAGGATGACTACAATGCTGTTATACTTACAAAAACTAATGCAATATGAAGAAGCATTTGCAAAGATACTTTGTCTAATCTTACATATCCCTCCTGTTTGTGAGTATAAACACATCGGAACCTCGTTTGTTAGCGACGCTACTTTTGAACGAAATTCTTTACAAATTATTTCAAACTGGAGTTTAGACCGACCAGGAATAGGAAAGATATATTAATCAGTGTCAGAGAGTAGCACAGCATCAAGGTCAGATTGGGATATGGATTGTTGCATGTGAATACGAGTTAGCATTAGCTGGGTTTCAACAATCATGATTTGTTCGACTGTGGAATTAATGGTACGTTTGATTAAAGCTGAGAAGCAGGGCAAACAACAAGTTAGGACAACAAGCACGATAGCAATAACAGTTACGACTGGTACTAGGGCTTTCAAAAGAGTATGTGTCCATGATGAGCCAGAGAGGAACAAGTCAAGCCATCCTTGTTGTGGAACTGGATTTTTGGTCATAGCGTTCTGTATGTTCTTCATAGTTTGTAAGGCATCATGGACTGAGTGGGACTCGTTGGCAGGAATGAAGGTGCAGCATGAGTCTCCTACCATGGCACACACACCTCTCTGCTGGGCGGTTCTGGATAATCATCTGGGTCATGGCAGTTATTTGGATTTCTCGGCCTTGTTGCAGTCAGACTGATGCGTTGACGTAGGCATGGAATCTGTAGTCAATGGTTTCCAGACTGTTGGGTTTAAAAAAGCAAAAAAAATGTGTCGACTGCGGGGGAAGCGTTTCTGGTGCAGCGGCTGCTGATTAGATGGGAGTGAAACATGTGGGCCGCGGGGCAGACGATTTAACTGTGTTGGGCTTTCGGGAGCGTTCGGACCGTGTAAACGACTAAAATTTTGTGATCCCTTCCGTGAAGACATTATAATAATAATATATGGCCTTGGGGGTGCTGAAGCAAACTTGAGGGCAGAAAATGGGTTTTTGCCATATTGTTGTGCTTGCAGCATACATATTCTGGATATATGGGGTCTTGGAAAAATATTGTGATGTAGTTGAATATCGGAAGAGGGGTTAATTTGACGTTTTAATGGTTGTCTTCTCTAAAAAGCGTTGTATTTGGGCACAGGGAAAAAGCTGGTTTGTAAACATAAGATAACAATGCTGTTTTCGCAGCAAGAGTGGAGGTCATAGTTAACGGCTAATTGCGTTTTCTGTTTGGACTTTTCAGAATAAGAACAATACATGGGCTGCAAGAAATGCAAGGTTATGCGAATGCTTTCGCATTGATATTTTGGGTTTTAAAATGAAATGTATTAAGAGGATAGAAAATCTGTTCAGTAAAAGGTTGATTTGGTAAAAAGCTTTGGATTTGGGAAATAGACCAAAATAGTCATTTTTGAGCAATTGTGGATTTCAAAGGGCTCTTAGTTAAAGGAAACTAGCTTTTGGAGGATAAAATAATATTAATACTATTTCAGAATATTTTGATTGTTCAAAATACTTTAATCCAGAAGGTTGGCTGGTTAAAAAAAAAAAAAAGGCCAGGATGACAAAATTTACAATATTATGGTATATTGGTGACAATAAGGTTTTTAAAACATTAAAGTTTGTAATTAGGAATTGCCTAACAAAAGGTTGATTTCTCTAATTTAATTGTTGTAGATTTTTGTTTTGGTAACAGGCTATGGGAAATGACTCTTGTCTTAAGTAAACATCATATGAGGTGATTTACAAAGTATATAGTAGGTATTGAATTATTTGGCTGTTAACAACATCAGATGGGAAATTTACAATGCAATAGTGGCATGATAAAATTCATGGCATTCATCCAAATAATTAGGTGAATTGTAAATAAAATAATTGGTTTAGGATGAGCATATTTTCCCTAAGAATGGAGTAACATGGAATGTTTTTCAAAGTGCACTTGAAAGAACATTGTCTGTTGTCCTGGCGGGAGGAAATATGCTTTGTCACAGGTCATATTGATGACTTTAAGGATATTACGGATTGGATAAGCATTGGTCAATTGATACAACCAAATAACGTTGCTTTTTACTGCTTTAAGGGCATGCAAATTGGTGAGAACTTTAGCAACGATGGGGTTAATACGCCTGAATGTTACAGTGATAACGAGTGGCAATAACAAGCTTAGATAAGGGAGGGAAAGGAGAAATTCTCCAAATTCCAGAATCTGGCTTAGAAACAGGTTATGTTAGTCGTTTTGGGTTTTTGACAGGATGTGGTAGTACATGAATTCTGGGAAATTTTGGGAAATTGGGGACCCCATATCTAAAACAAGTTTGAGACAAATGTGTAAATAGGCTCTATTTGGCGCTGGATGCACGAATTCTAGTGGGGCCTTTCATGTTTTGAAACAAGTGACGCTTGAGGTAGATGGGTTGTCTATGAACAAAATGGGATGGGGGAAATTCGCTTACAAATTCGGCGTGTTATCTTGGTTCATAGAATTTGGAGTCAAGGCGACGTAATAAAGGCCATAGGCGTCATGTTGTATAAATTAGGCGTGGATGAATTTGTTTTACAAATGGGGGAGATTATTTCCCTGGGGGAAAAAAAATGGAAACAAAATTGGATGGCCGCATTAAAAGGTGATTGGCATGCTATTAAAGGGAATTGGGATTTTCCAAAAACCTGATAGGGGGCCATTAGGTCATGGCGGCTGTGAAAAAATAAAAACCTTAGATGTGAAACTATTGCCACCTCAATTCGGGGAACAAACAGCTAAACTGATAGCATTAAAAAGGATATAACTTTGTGTGAAACTTGAAGGTAATTTTTTTACAAACGGTTAAAATGCTAGAGTGGGGGTGTGTATATTAAAGGATCTACTAATGAATGCGGGGTGGATCCAGACCTTCCGGAATGTGGGGTATTCATGGCGTCCTCGAGAATTTGTGGATTTTCTCCGGGTACTCCAGTTTACTCCCACAAAATGAAATTATGGATGCTAGACTGGTTGAACACACTAAATTCTTCTGTTTATGAGTGTGAGCGTGAATGATAGTTTGTCTTTTTGTGTTTTTTGATTGGCAGACCACCGAGACATAATCTATCAATAAAAGATCAATAAAGAAAATAATTTGGGCTTGAGTCAAGGGAAGACCTATGTCTCGACAAGGGGGAGGTGGCCTTGCTACAACGGCACTACAAGGCTTAGGGTTTAAATCTATATGCATACCCACATATCCATTTCAAAAAATACATATAGATTTTATTTTATTTTTATTAGATCATATGGATATCATTCCACGATATGGAATTCCAGAAACTATTTATAGTGATAATGGCTCCCATTTTGTTAATATAATAGTTGTCTACCATCCACAATTGGCGGACCTTATATGAAGTCCTGTTTGGTAGACCTTACAAATTGTTATTATTCACTACAGAATGACAATTGGATGATGAGGCAAATCTATCAGAGAAAAGAAAAAAACACACACACCAAATTTAGACTATCAGAGGGAGATTTTGCTTCTCAACAGGAAACGGACGAAGCGACGGTGATTCTTGAAGACTGGATGCTGATAAGCAGCATAAAAGAAGAAACATCGGAGCAACGCAAAGTGGGAGGGTCCTTGTTACTGAAAGGGGACACGGATGCACCTTTCCCACAGTAAGAAGGTTGTCTAAATTGAAACGTTTCAAGAGGAAAAATCCCTAAACAAAGACAAAAAGTCATGTTGAAAACAATTATTGCTTTTGGGGCAATGAGATTAATGATGATTGTGATTCTATTCCTTTCCACAGTAGGGTTGTTTTCTCCAGTTGGAGAAAAAGGCGGAGGCGTTTGAATTGAGGATACACCTTCTTACGGGAGGGTAAACCGAGAAACATACACATTTACATATAATTAACATTACCTACTAAATCAAATTTCCACATTGAAAATATATATTTGGACTCGGCGACGTCCCGGTTGCCGTACAAGGTGTCAATCTATGGTGGGAAATATGTGTGGTACATTAACAGCAAAAATTGAAGATTGGGAAAAGCCTTGTTGCAGAAATTGGTCAAGATTGGAAAGCTTGGACTGACATATTAACCTGTGAAATTTATTTCTGAAACAGGGATTTCCCAAACGGGGGATAATTGGGCGCTGTTAATGGAGTGTAAAGAAGGCAAGCACTATGTGGAGCTACTTTGGTAAAAGGGTGGTCTCAATTGAAACATTGAGAGGACGGGTAAGATAAACTTTCTGACTTAATAAAATACGGGACACACCAATATTAATTGAAAAGATTATTGCTCAGCAAGCAATACCATAAAACTATAGGGAACTCTTTTATATTGGGTTTGACGTCTCGATATGGTTTCAATTGAGACTAAACCATCTTACAAAGGATTAGGATAACCTACCAGACAAGGGAAAATACGATGGGGTCTAACAACTCCCTCAATCACCATTCTTTTGGGGAAAAGTGTTTTTACAAATGAAAAAACGTGTCCTACTTGGCAAGAAAGAAAAAAAAAATATTGAAACAGTGTTTATCTTGTTACGCAGTAAATAGGAAGTCAATTTTTCCACTGTTTAATCATTTTACCTGCTTAAACCTTACAGGGCATGGTCTGAAGCTGGGGGCGATAAATGAGACGTGGTGTACCGGCGTTCTAAAACAAACTACACCCCTGATACCACGTTCTGGCCTATGGTGGCGGGGTGGTAGATAAATTATACGACTCCTGCTGAAACGCGGCAGGACTAGGTACTTTGGTCTCACTGCTCTTACCGGTGTCTGTTTTTCCATCCACAGTGGAGGAGATACAATTGGCGGCTCACAATTCGGAGGTGAAGGGTCGACCCTCCCGACATCGTCGAGAGGCATGGAGGGAAGGAGATCCAACATACATTGATGCGATTGGCATCCCCTGGGGCGTACCAGATGAGTATAAGCTGGCTAATCAGATGGCAGCAGGTTGGGAGTCTATCTTCCTTCTAATCACCCCAAACAAAAATGTGGATAGAATAAATTACTTACATTACAAAGTCCAAAACTTGGAAATTATACTGAACAGGGATTTGTGGCCATGAAGGAACAACTGGCAGCTACCAGTCTGATGGCGTTCCGGGGTCGCATAGCGGTGGATATGATCCTTGAAACAGGGGGCGTGTGTGCAATGTTTGTAAAACAATGTTGCACCTTCATACCGAACAACACGTCACCCAGTGGATCTCTCACCAGGGCCATTACTGGCCTGCAAACACTGAACCGCAATATGCAAGAGCACTCTGGAGTAGATACGTCCGCATTGTCAGATTGGTGGGATAAGACCTTTGGAAAATCTAAAGATTTGGCTACATCCTTCGTGGTGACTATAGGCACAATTACCGCTATCCTAACATTGTGTGGGTGATGTAGTATCCCCTGTTTGCGCTCCTTGCTAAGCCGACTTATAACTACTGCAATTGCCCCTACAAATTCTAAAGTACATGAGTTGTATCTTATGGGACGGTTTGGGGAAAGCAGTGAGGTCCAGGAGTACGGTAAATCCGAGGACCAATTGGACGAATATAATTATGTTCTTTCTCTTTCAGACCAGCCATGGGAGTAAGGAGTAGGCGGGAAAAATCACAGTCACCCCACATTACCATTTAGTTATTACTAAGAAATGACTAATAACATACATATTATAAAAACGGGGGAATGTTGGGTTTATTCTGTTTTACTATTATAATAGTTATATTAATTCATTTCTTTATTAAATCATTCTCTTTCTATTCTCTGTATTAATTCATTACTTTGTTAAATCATTCTCTTTCTGTTTTCAAAAGTGTTGCGAGGTCACGAGTATTGCCAAGTCATCTTTAACCTGGACGGCCGGTTCCAGGATGGTTATACAAACAATCCACCCAATCTGGGTCCTTGAGATTTGGTGGGCCCTTGGTGACGAGGCCAGGGCTATTCGGCCAATAACAAGAATGTTGTTATCGTTATGAAACCATACACTTCGGGTTTTTCTGTATGAAACCATTATATGATTATGATTATATTATATGATTCTTAGGTCAAGGAAGTTGTATAATTACTCTAATCTAAATGTTGTTAAGTCTAGTCTCCTGTTTTTGTTATTGGTAAAATACTTTGATTGTTATTGTAGTCCCAGATGTTGTTTTTACTCATACGTGATGGAATGATCAACAACTCTGTAAATTGTTTTGATTCATGACCATAAGAGTGGGACGAAAACGTCTATTCGAGGAGACGTTCGGAAGTTGTAAGGTGACACTTGCTGTAACGCTCCCCTTCGGAGGCTTTTATCTGTTGTATCCATTTCTATTTAATTAAATGTCAATAATTGAATAAGATGTCTTCCTGCAGTTATTGATAATTACGGACGAAGGTAATTATTAATGAACCTAACACAGACGTAGGGTGTTCCTCGCTGTTCCTACCCTGGGGAACAGCGCCATCATGATTTGGGAGGAGACTGACCAATGTTTGTATTCGAGGGGGACATCCGAGCCCCACACTGAATCATGGGGGCAGAAATCGAAGCTCCGTCGTTGACGCCTGGTGGGTAGATGTTGGTTGGGGTCGACAGTTGGAATCGAGTCTGCTGTTAGAACGTACGTGTGGTCGGATACAGATGTAGGGACACAGAGCCCAGTTGTATTGGCGGGGATGATCATATACACTTGCCATTCGCAGAGCCACCATATTTGATCAAGTACTGTCGTTGATTGGGAAGGAATGTGTTTGATCTCGGCCCACCTGGTGACGTCAACTTGGTCTAAAGGGGTCTTGGGATCCGGTCCGCTGAAGTTGAAACAGGTTGGATAACAGTCTGTTCGGTTGTTGCACTGGACATACGTTGCCGGATTGACTGTAGCTGCAAATGGTACTGCGACCATGGTATGTAGGCGTATGTAGCTTTTCCGGAAGGATTCTCTCAGATTACCCAGGATACAGTTGTAGGTGAGGTTGGCGAGTTCTTCGTTCTGTAGGTTGGCCCATAGCTATGGTTAGGCCACGGCAGTAGGAATGAGGGAACAGACATAACAACTCATTGGTTGTGGCGCGGGCTGTGAGTGCGGTGTATCTGTACCAACTGTTCCTCATCATCGGGTTGTAGTCGTTTTCTTCTTGTGTTTGAACATGGGCGAGAATTAGGTGTATCTCCTCAGGCTTAGGTGTTCCTGCCGGACGGTTTTTGAGTAGGGGTGTGGCTGATGGTCTTACGAAGGGGTTCGCACCAATCACTTTGGGGACCACGGCTGGACTAGTAGTGCGGATGGTGATAGAGGGGGAAAGAGGGGGTCTTTTCCTGGTCGGTCCGGTCGGAGGCATAGGTTGATGCAGCCTTTTTGTTGGATATTGGTCGTGAGCTGCAGCGTATGTTTACCATCTTTGATGGTGGTGGCTAACTTGGTGAAGTTAGCGGTCATGGTGGTAGCTTCTTTGGAAAGGGGCCATGTGATGGTTTTGTAGCCTGTATGGAGGAGGACCTGGTCCCAGGTGTCTGGCCAGACCACTCAGACTCTGGGAGCTTGTAGGTACCAATAAAAATAACTGGAGTCAGTCCTGTGTAATCCCAAGTGAGTAAGCTGTAGGCTGAGCAACGGAACTTGAACAGCGATTGGTGTCTTAGTTAATGGGATGCAGATCTGGGGGGCCCCTGATCGTTTCCTGAACCAGCTAGTGGGGCATTCTCCTCCAGTGGGAGTGTACCAAGGTTCTGGTAGGTTCCCCCCATGTGGTTGAACACAGAGCGGTGATGATGATGAGTAGCCACTTCATTCTTGTACTTTGTTTACTGTGAGACTGATGTATCCTGGTGTCTCTTCCTTCGATTTTGACGGCGGTGGGTGTGGCCAAAATCACACGGTGAGGTCCGTCCCAACGTGGAGAAGACCAGCACTTTCTTTTTATCACCTTGACGAGTACCAGGTCTCCTGGGGACAGGACCTCCTCTGTGGGAGACAGAGAAGATGTCGGCAGATTATTTTGCATTCATCACAGTTCTTTCTTAGAACATTTTGCATAACCACTTAGTGAGGGAATCCGTTTCTCCTTTCTCTTCTACCACCAGATCTTCTTCCCACATTGTTAAGTGGAAGGGTCTGTCGTTCACTGCCTCAAATGGTTTGCATCCCTGTTTTGTTGGAATGATTCTCATGTAGGTTTCTACCAGGCTCGGGCATTCTTGCCATGGTTTACCTGTGTCTTCCATGGTTTTTCTGAGTCTGAGTTTTACTGTTCCAATGGTTTGTTCGACGAGTCCAGCACTTTGTTTCAGTTTGATGAAATCCATGTTCAGAAGCTCAAAGGGATATGTTCCTGTTTGCCTTGTTCCATGCTTGGGTCGTTCGTTGCCTTGAGAGTTGTGTCTACAGCAGTTCAGACAGTTTCTTCCAAAAAAATTGAAGTAAGTTTGGAGACTTCTGGGAACATGCATTGTTTATTGTACTGTACTGATCATCCCTCCTGTTGAGACATGGCTCCTCCCATGGCTCAATTTGGCAATTACTTCAAACAATGATCGTGGGACGCATGGCTTGTTTTCTACTGCATAGAGTCCGTTCTTGTGTTGAGTGGCTCCTTCTGTTTCCCATTGCAGTTTCTCTTTTTCTGGGGCATGATTTTGCATTTACTACATGCCTCTGTCAGTGCCACTATTTCTGCGGCTTGTGCAGACCAGTTGCCGGGGAGTCGTCCTGTCTTGAGTTCGTCTTTTTGAGTCACCACGGCATATACGTTGTGTTTTTTTCCGTCCAGGGTTTTTGATCCCCATAGACAATGTGTCCGGGGGGCAATGGGTTGTCCATTAGGTCAGTTGCATATACGTGGTTAATTATGATTCGTTGAGTGGGCAACTGTGAGAATTGGTTTAACCACTTGTCGTCCGGTCTCCCATGAACTTCAGGGTGACATGTAATGGCCATGTTTATTGTTCCTGTCCTGGTACTGCTGGGCAGATATCTTCAGACTGTTCTCTCAGACTTTCAGCTACCTTGGCAGAATCATTCCCGACAATGGCGAGAGAGTAGAAGCTGTTAGATGTGGTGGTGTGGAAGATATTTTTGGTCTGTAACTTCCTGGGTCGAAGGCCATTTCGGGTGGCCACTAGGTTTAGCCCAAGCTGGACCATGATATCTCGTCCCAGTAGGTTGATCGGACATTCAGACTATAGGACAACAGGAGCAAAGACTTTGATTCCGTCCTCATCTTCCATGACGATGGCTTGGGAGTAGAATGTTAGGTTCATTAATAATTACCCTCGTTTGTAATTATCAATAACTGCAGGCAGACATCTTATTGAATTATTGACATTTAATTAAATAGAATGGATCACGGATAAAAACCTCAGAGGGGAGATTCAACAAGCCAGGGTTTCCCCTACAACTTCGGAGCGTTTCCTCGAATAGACATTTTCGTACGACTCTTATTGCTATGAATCAAAACAATTTACAAAGTTGTTGATCATTTCATCACGTATGAGTAAAAACAACATCTGGAACTACAATAACAATCAAAGTATTTTACCAATAACAAGGCAGGAGACTAGACCTAACAACATTTGGATTAGAACAATTATGCCTTCCCTTGACCTAAAAATCATATAACAATTACATAAAGAAAAACCCGAAGTATAGCCACTATGTTGTAAATGACAGAAGCAACATTCTTGTTATTGGCCAAATGGCCCTGGCCTCGTTGGAAAAAGGGACCACCGAATCTCGAAGACCCAGATTGGGTGAATTGTTTGTATAAACATCCTGGAACAGGCAGTCCAGGTTAAAGATGACTTGGCGGTTATTGGTGACCTCGCAACACTTTGGGAATAATAAGAGAATGATTTAACAAAGAAATGACTTAATACAACTATATGTATAATAGTAATACAGAATAAACCCCACAAGAATCTTCTCTGTGGGATGCCGGCTACACCTATAACTTGGAGGGACAGGGTGCTGGGCTTGACTCCTGGAACCTTGTCGGACAGGACGGTCCGATCGGCCCCTGAATCCACCAGGAGCCAAACTGGTGTGCGGTGAGGTCCTACCACGAGTTGTACTCGGGGTTGGTTGTCCAAAGATCGGGAGTCTGCGGCATAGACCGCAAGGTCCAAAGCTGGGAAGGTGAGGGGTTCCTTGTTACATAGGTCAATTTCTTCTTCACCCTCGTTTTCCTCGTCTTCCCATCCCCTCGTCGATGGTTCGAGGGAGTCCTCTTGGACGGACTTCTGGCGTCATTGTGGTTCATCGTATTGGGGTTCCCTGTCCTCCCGTTGTCTCTGTGGTCCTGAGTAATAGAATCCAAACTGTCTCTTTAGGTGAGATTCTAGACAGTCTCGGGCCCAGTGTTCTTTCTGGTGACAGTTGTGGCATCGTCTTTCAATTCGATCACGGGTTTGCTGGTCAAAGTTGCGGGGTCCTGAAGCATTTCTCGGGGATCTATATCCTCTGCCGACAAACATGGTGGTGGCTTGAAGCACCTCGGTTATCATTTGTGCGCTGGCCGTCACCTGGGCCCTTTCCTTCTTGGAGCGAATGTTCTCCTCTGCGTGGCTTGCCCACTGGAGTAGGTCAGCGGATGAGGCAGTCTTGTAGGTGACAAAGTGTTTTCTGATGAATCCGGAAATGGGAACTTGGAGTCCTTCAATAAACCATTGTTTCAACTGGACTCGGAATGGGCCATTTTCAACGCTGTCATCCATCAGGCAGCTGTCGAATAAATAGTGCTTTGGTGCCTTCAAAGGGGGAGATGTGCCGCGTGCCAGATGGCTGCTGCGCCTGCTAGCGCCTTTGCCACAACTTCAAAAGATAATCACCATTCTAACGTTCTTTAAAAAAAAGTACTTTACCTTAGTATAGTCATCCAGGCGTCTTTCTGTGACCAATTCTGATAGGTCTGAAAATACAACTTCAGGAGCAGGTTAAGAACGAGTGAGATCAATTTAAATAGGAAATAGGTTTATTACCGGACTGCAGGATGGTTGGAGAATGCTCCGACAGCTGTGAACCTCTCACAGCCTGCCTTCCTCGCAATTCTCTCTGAATGAACAGAGCTCAGTCTTTTTATAGGAACTATAGGGTAATATTTCTAAGACAGTGATGTAGGACAGAGCTTATGTAAACACAACTTTGGGCTAATATGGTTAGACATTAGCAGGTTTAAGTTGTATGCAAACATGATGTTTTTATAGCACATACAAACTGCCGCAGCCTATCTTATATTGCACGTTTCGAACAAACAGTTCCAAATTGAGTTGACCATATTCCACAATAGAAGGAAACAATTGCAAGGCCAGCTAGTTAGCTATCTTACAATTCGTAGTGCGAACAAACAATTGCAAGGCCAGCTAGTTGGCTTTTCCTACATTCCACTGTCCTAACAAACAATTGTAAAACCAGTTTGGCCACATTGGCTGGACATGAACAAACAATTATTAAACCAGTTGGCAGGTCTACCCCAATATTCCCTCCTTTGTGACTATAAAAATATCAAAACTTCATTCATCACGACGCTACTTTTAAATGAAATTCTTCACAAATCACTTCAATCATGGTAGTTCAACAATGGCATTAATGGTACGTTTGTTCAAACCTGAGAAGCAGGGTAAATAACAGGTTAGGATGATAAGCACAAGGTCAATAACAGTTACAAATAGTATTAGGGATTTCAAAAGTGTCTGTTCATGAGCCTGAGAGGAACCAGTCAAACCACCCCTCTTATGGAAGTGGATGGAAGTGGATCCCCGGTCACAGCGCTCCGCATGTTTCCCATAGCTTCCATGGCATCATGGATCGAGCAGGACGCGTCGACAGGGATGAAGGCGCAGCACGAGTGTCCCCCAAATGGCACACACACACCTCCCCAATGGGTGGCGACTCCGTCAAGAGCAGGGCGGCCCTGGAAATTCACCAGGGCCATGGCGGCCTGGGCCTCTCAGCCTTGCCGCAGCCAGACAGATGCGCTGACACAGGCCCGGAACCTGCAGTAAATGGTCTCCAGACGCAGGGCGTTCCTTGCCACACGCACCCAGGGGAACAGAGTCGTTAGAATTTTGGAGGAGACTGACCAGTGTTTGTGTTTGAGGGGCACATCCAAGCCCCACACTGGATCCTGGTCGTGAGCTCCGACACTCGTTCATCAGCTTGGTTGATTGCAAGATGCCGTCCCGTAGCTTGGATCACGTGGCTCACGAAGCGAGCACCACCATCCCTCCAAATGACTCGTGGTATTCCATGGCTTGGAATGATCCTTTTGCATATGGCTTATGCGACTGCCGTGGCGTCTGCTTTCTTGGATGGACATATCTCAACCCACTTGGTTAATGAACACCAGACAGTACCTGTATATGCCACTTTGGTTCAGCTCGATGAAATCCATATTCAGAACCTCGAAGGGATATGTCCATGTCTGCCTTGTTCCTCGCTTGTGTCGTTTATTGCCTTGAGAGTTGTGCCTAGAGCAGGTGAGACAGTTTCTGCAAATGTTTTTTAAAAGTAGGTTTGGTGACCTCTGGGAACATGCATTGTTTGTTGTACTATACTGATCATCCCCCCCTGTTGAGACATGGCTCCTCCCATGGCTCAATTTTGCAATTACTTCGAACAATGATTGTGGGATGCATGGTTTGTTTGCATGGAGGCCGCTCTCGCGTTGAGTGGCTCCTTCCACCTCCCACTGCAGTTTCTCTTTTTCTGGTCGTTTATTTTAACCCTTTGTAAGAAGGTTTAGTCTCAATTGAAACGCTTTCACCTTTTTCGCATATGGAGACAATAAGACCAATAAAAATAGTTTCCAATGGTTGTATGGTATTGCTTGCTGAGCAATAATCTTTCCAATCTATATTGGAGTGGTTGGCGTTTCATTTTATCACGTCAGAAAGTTTATCTCACCTGTCTCCTCAAACGTTTCAACTGAGAGAACCTTCTTACAGTGTAAAAGGTTGCTCCACATCCCCGTCTCGGCTATTTTCACATCGGTTGGTTGGTCAGCAATGCTTGGTATGGACGTTCCCACTTTAAGGCACCACCTGGCACCACCGTTGGTCCGTTTCCTGTTGAGAAGCACAGTCTCCCTCTGCCAACACAAATGCAATGAATTTCCTTAAAGATTTTACTTTTTTTTTTTTCTTTTTCTAATCTCTCTCTTGCTCTCTGGCTCTCTCTCTCTGTCTCGCTCTCTCTATCTCTGTCTTGCTCTCTTTATCTCTGTCTTGCTCTCTCGCCTCTCTCCCACTCCTTCACCTGCCTTTCCTACACTTTCTTTTCTATTCACTTACCAAAATCTTTTCTGTTCACTTACCAAAATCTTTTCTATTCACTTCCCGAAATCCTTTCTATTCACTTACCAAAATCCTTTCTCTTCACTTACCAAAATCTTTTCTATTCTCATCAAACCTTCCATGTCCTTCAAATTGGGTCATAAACCATGCCGCTCCACCCATCGCGGCAGACACAGGCAACCCCCCACACTACGCATCCGCACATACCCCACACCCGGTAACCCTCCGATCTCCATCCTGCAGTCTAGCAACAAACCCATTTACCTTGTCACTTTCCGGATTAATCACTTACTTAATAGTTTAAACAACAATTATATTCTAAATTTACCAAAATTGTTCTCAATACTTTGTGATTCTACCCAATATTTCTGATCACACCAAGCGGAGTCCCTAACTCAACACTCTCAATGGAGTCCCTAACTCAACACTCTCAATGGAGTCCCTAACTCAACACTCTCAATGGAGTCCCTAACTCAACACTCTCAATGGAGTCCCTGCCTCAACACTCCAGTGAAGACCCTGACTCAACATTCCCAGTGGGGTCCCTGCCTCAACACTCTCAATGGAGTCCCTGCCTCAACACTCTCATGGAGACCCTGACTCAACATCCCCAGTGGAGTCCCTGACTCAACACTACCGCAGTGATAATACTCATTCAAATTATCACACTTCACGGAGACAAAAACCAAAGGGGGAACTCACAATCTTTCTCGTTCCGAACCTGCCCTAGTTCGGGAACCCGTCACCAGATCACCGGAGTGGCGAGGGAACGTCCACCGGTCCTTGATCCTTCCAATCGAGGATGCTGTCGTCGTGCTCCATCGTCGCTCCGGCAATTGTTGGCTGTTGGGTCTCGGGCTTTCGGCACCAAAGTATGATAGGTCTGAAAATACAACTTCAGGAGCAGGTTAAGAACGAGTGAGATCAATTTAAATAGGAAATAGGTTTATTACCGGACTGCAGGATGGTTGGAGAATGCTCCGACAGCTGTGAACCTCTCACAGCCTGCCTTCCTCGCAATTCTCTCTGAATGAACAGAGCTCAGTCTTTTTATAGGAACTATAGGGTAATATTTCTAAGACAGTGATGTAGGACAGAGCTTATGTAAACACAACTTTGGGCTAATATGGTTAGACATTAGCAGGTTTAAGTTGTATGCAAACATGATGTTTTTATAGCACATACAAACTGCCGCAGCCTATCTTATATTGCACGTTTCGAACAAACAGTTCCAAATTGAGTTGACCATATTCCACAATAGAAGGAAACAATTGCAAGGCCAGCTAGTTAGCTATCTTACAATTCGTAGTGCGAACAAACAATTGCAAGGCCAGCTAGTTGGCTTTTCCTACATTCCACTGTCCTAACAAACAATTGTAAAACCAGTTTGGCCACATTGGCTGGACATGAACAAACAATTATTAAACCAGTTGGCAGGTCTACCCCAATAAATTCCCCGTACTTTACTTTAGTTGACCAGGCGTCTTTCCGACGGTCATTCCTGACGTGAAATTAGAGAAGCCTTCATCTAGGCCGCGACCCATCAAATGACCACAGGAGGGCGGCGGCACGGTTTGGAGACGCGTCCGTTTCCTCGCCAGCCCTCCCCCCTCCCTCCTGCCTACCATTTGTCGCTAGTCAAATGCCACGGCGGCCGTCTGTCGCGGCGCGTCCATTCTCACTTCTAATCACGCGCGGACGGGCGTTCGCCCGCCGGGCGCCGCTCCGATGGTCTGGCAGAATTAAATTGAGCGCAACACGCTAACGGCGAGTGGGCTTTGGGCGGCCCATAATAAGGTGCATTAGACAAGCCTGCTTTCACACCCCTCTTTAGCGCACGCCTCTACGGGTGTGCACGCACGCGCTGTCCAGACAAAGACGGGAAGGAAAAGCGGCGCTCCGGAAAGTTGGAGGCGCTTGCTTTCTGCCCCTGGGCAAATCCACACCACCCCAACCAAGTTGGGAAAGGTGGGTTGGATGGGCCGGAGGTTTGGGGGGGGCAAAAACATGGCGACCAAAGTTGACACGTCATCGGGCGCCTGTCGTCGCTTCGCCGATTTACGCGTCGCGAAGCGGTATGCCACGGGTTCGGAGTCTGCCAATTGCAGACTGCATCCATTTCAAGTGGAAAAAAAATGTCAGCCGGGGGCGAGCCCATTCGAGGCCACTCGAAAGGTCACTTGATTTAACTCTATTGGATGGACAAAAAATAAATAAAAAGTGGGGATACAAAAGTCAGGAAAAGGTTACAAATGATTGAATGTGCCAAATGAAAGCTAAACGCAAATCACATTGAGACTTTGTACACAGGGTCAGCAGATACTACACGGCCCGATATTAGGCGTACACGGCTTAACGAGATGATTGGGAGCATCTGGGGTAGAAGGTAAGGAGGGGAGGAGGACGTCGGGGGCAGGGAACACGCAGCTGGACTCTCTGGCTCACCCAGAAAGCTCGGAGGAGTTCGGACACTTTTGGGAGGGGGGGGGGGGGGGGAGAAGAAAAAAAACAGCCAAGTGAATCCCTTGCAAAAAGGTGTCTCTTGGCTGTGTGTTAAGGGCCAGCAGGGCGAGCCAGAATTGCATTAAGGACCCATTGGATGGAACTATGGCCACCGACTGCCACTTGAACATTGTAGATGCCGTTTTAACTGTTTAGACAAAAAAAGTTCACTAACACTAAACTCATTGGGATACAAAAGTCAGGAAAAAGTCACAAAGTCATCAAATGTGCCAGATTAGAGATACACACAAATAAAATTGAGACTGTACACTGACGCAGCAGATATAACATGGCCCGATATTAGATGTACACGGCGTTCCAATCCTACGAGGGAGGGGTAGATGGGACCGGTGGGTGGCGCCGCTGGAGGAAGAGAGTTGGGCGATCTTTCAGCAGCTTGGGCGTTTTCTGGTTGTGTTGGTCTCCGATGGACTTTGATTTCCTCTTCCGGGCTGATTTTCATGGTGGTGATGAGACCTTGTTTACGCTCGTTCTTCTTTTTCTTCTTTTTTTCGATGTCGTGTAGACACTTCACACACTGTTCTTTCCATATTTTCAACACCAACAACTATTTCTCTACTTCCTCTCGTTTCTTTCCTTTTCTCTCCCTTTCCTTTAACAATTCCCTTTCTAAGCTCATCAAACTTTCCATATCCTTCAAATTGGGACAGAAACGATGTTTCTTCACCCATGTTGGCAGATAGAGGCAACTTCCCATACTATGCATTTGCATATATTTCACATCCGGTAACTCCGATTTTCATTTTGCATACTGACAATAAACCCACCCCTTTTGTTGCTTTCTGACCCATATTAATCACTTACCTAATAGTTTAAACAACAATTATTTTCTAAATTACCCGAAATTGATCTCTACTTTGTGATTCACCCAATATCTTTGAATATACCAAGACCAAAAAGTCCCTGACTTTGTCTTAGTTGAGTCCCTGACTCTATTAACAGACCAAGACTATACGTCTCTTGCTTATTCTTGTTCTACTTGCATTGGTGCCGGACCGAAAAACTATTACGTTCTATGCAAGGTGGTCCCAGACCATAAGCTGTTCATACTACCGCACCGATAATACTAATTCAAATTATCACACTTCACGGAGACAGAAATCAAAGGGTGAACTCACAATCTTTCTCGTTCCGAACCTGCTCCAGTTCGGGGGACCCATCAGCAGATCACCGGAGCGGCGAGAGAACAGCCGTCGGGTTGATCCTTTCAATGGAGGATGCTGTCGTCGTGCTCCGTCGTCGCTCCGGCAATTGTTGGCTGTTGGGTCCCGGGTTTCGGCACCAAAAAATGTTAGGTCTGAAAATACAACTTCAGGAGCAGGTCAAGAAAGAGTGAGATCAATTTAAATTAGGAAATAGGTTTATTACCGAAACTGCAAAGGGAAGAGTGACAGCTATAGCAGTGGAGTCCTGTTCAGCGTGATGTTCTTGCAACTCTAGTCGAATGACCAGTGAGTCTGTCTTAAATACAGGCAAAACTGACAGTTGTCACTAGGACTTTGGACAGACACGTTTCAGTCGTTTGCAGGGCAAAAAGTAATTGATCAGTGTCGGACAGTTCAGTATTTGTGCTGACATGTCAACCCAATCACAAGACTAAGATTGATTATTCATTCAGACAGTTGGGTGTCCATGCTGACATGTCAGCCTTTAGGATGACTATGATGCTGTTATACTTACAAAAACTAATACAATATGAGCAAGTATTTTCAAGGAGACTTTGTCTAATCTTACAGACAGCTTGGGCAGAAACTTTTGGTTTTCCCTCCTAGACCAGGGGAAGGCCTATCACCAGGGATTTATGTCTGAGGAATGCCGAGTACTGACTGCTTTTGTTACCCCTGGGGATTATATGAGTGGATCCGTATCCCTTTTGGCCTCATGAACGCTCCTGCATCGTTTCAGCGTTGCATGGAAGAATGTCTGGGAGGACTCTGGGACAACATATGCATCCCTTACTTGGATGACACGCTGGTGTTCAGTAAGACTTTTGAAAGGCATGTAGAAAATGTGAGACGAGTATTGTGTCGCCTTAGAGAGTATGGCATCAAACTAAAACCCAGCAAGTGCAATCTTTTCAAAGCTGAGGTTCGCTATTTGGTCAGAATAGCCTCGGCAGAGGGAAGTAGAGTAGATCCTGGAGATTTTGAAGCTGTTCAATCACTGAAATACATCAAACCACACACTGTGGGTCAACTCAGAAGGATGCTTGGTCTTCTGACTTATTACAGACAATATATAAAACACTTTTTCCGAAGAGCGAGTTGTTTGTATGTCCTTCTGAAAACAGACCAGAGTGATGCCCATAAAAAAACAAAGACAAAGAAACCAAGCCATGTCGTTCCGTCAAACAAGCCGATCGTACGGACTGACAAGCACCAGCAGGCGCTTGAACAATTGATTGAATGCCTGTTCCATCCACCAGTATTAGGGTTCCCAGATTTTACCCAGCCAATCATCGTACACACTGATGCCTCACACCAAGGGTTAGGTGCAGTGTTATGTCAGAAACAGGATGGTAAACTTAGAGTCATTGCCTATGGCTCCCGCACATTGACAGCAGCTGAAAAGAATTATCACTTGCACTCTGGTAAACTGGAATTTTTGGCTCTAAAATGGGCAATCACTGACAAGTTTCGAGATTATCTGTACTATGCCACAGCATTCACTGTATATAGCGACAACAACCCGCTCACATACATTCTATCCACTGCAAAGTTAAATGCAACCACTTCCAAGTGGGTGGCAGAATTGGCTGATTTCCACTTCACAATAAAATATAGGCCAGAAAGGGAAAACAAAGATGCTGATGCGTTGTCAAGGATGCCGCTGGATGTTGAGGCCTTGATAAAAGAATGTTGTGAGGAACTGCCACCCGATGCTATCGTTGCCACAATCCAAGCAGTCAAGGCACAGGAAATATCCCCTTTGATCTTGCCTTCATTTCAAATCTGTTGTTCAGTGACAGATATACATGAGACAGCTGGTGCATCAATCAACCCTGTGCCAAAAGAAGAGATAAGAAAAGCACAACAATTGGACCTGTTCATTCGTCCTTTGTTGAATTATATGCGGTCAGGTGGTAAGCCATCAGCTGAGGAGTTGAAGTCGCTCAGCCCAAAGACAAAATGCTTGCTCAGGCAGTGGGAGAAACTGATAATAGACGGTGACGGGATTCTGTACAGAACCACAATGACCCGTAACCAGTTAGTCCTGCCAGAACAATATCGAGGAACAGTAATGCAAGAGTTGCATAATAACATGGGGCACCAGGGTGTCGACCGCACAGTATCCATTGTGCATGATCGTTTCTTCTGGCCGTATATGCAATCTGATATTGAACATTATGTGACTAAAACCTGCCATTGTCTAAAACAAAAGAAACCATGCCAGGAACAGAGAGCACCATTGACAAATATTGTGACAACACAGCCCTTTGAGCAGGTCTGCATTGACTTTCTTCATCTTGATGGATGTAAAGGCGGATATGAATATATCCTCATCATAGTCGACCACTTTACACGTTTTGCCCAAGCATATGCCACCACCACCAAGTCAGGAAAAGCTGCTGCAAACCTTATCTTCAATGACTTTGCTCTGAAGTTTGGGTTCCCCTTATGTATCCACCATGATCAGGGAAGAGAATTTGAAAACCAGTCGTTCACCCAGTTGAAGAGACTCAGTGGTATGGCTGGATCAAGGACAACACCGTACTACCCGATGGGTAATGGTCAAGTGGAACGAATGAACAGAACATTACTACAGATGCTCAGAACACTGACTGAGACACAGAAATCGAATTGGAAGGAGTCTTTGAACAAACTTCTGCATGCCTACAACTGTACCCGTTGTGATGTGACAGGTTATTCACCATTTTACCTTCTGTTCGGGAGATCGCCAAGGCTTCCAGTGGACATGCTCTTTGGACTGTGCAACAAGTCCGATGCAGATGGACAGCAAGACTATATGGAGAAATGGAGACGAGGGATGGAGGAGGCGTACACCATTGCCACCGAGAGTGCACGGAAAGCTGCAGAAAAAGGTAAAAAGCACTATGACACTAAAGTGAGGAGTTTTATGCTACAACTAGGAGAGCAAGTCCTGATAAAAAACCTGACACCAAGAGGAGGACCTGGAAAACACCGTGACTTATGGGAAGATACAGTTCACACAGTGGTGAGGCGAATGGGATCTGACCTACCAATTTATGAATTTAGGCCAGAAAGAGGTAAAGGGCGTTCCAGAGTTCTGCACAGAAATCTACTGATGTCCTGTGACCATTTACCCGTTGAGATAACACCAGAAGAAGGGAAAATTGGCACAAGTATGCAGAGAAAGAAACAGCAGCCGGTATCTCATCAGGAGTCAGACAAAGACAGCGATGACAAATACGAATATGACTTCCACTATGAGCTCCGCTAGGGGCTAAATGAGAGAGGTACCCGAGAGATGGAGTCTGTGCACAGGCCACTGCCAGCGGACCAGACACATGAAGTGAGCGGCCCTGCTTCCGGACCAGTACAAGTAGAAGATGACCATCAGCTGGAGGACCTGCCTGGTGAGGGAGCAAATCCTCTTGAAGATCCTAGTGATGACTAGTTAGTTGTCAGAGACCTCCCCGCCAACCGCCGTGACGGAACCTGTGGCGCTGACTGACGAACGGCCAAGAAGGGAGAGAAACCCACCACGACGCACGACCGATGACCAGGTTGGTGTCCCCTCCTGTTATAGTACCCAATCACCGCATCAGCGGCTACCTGTTTACCCTGCACTAGGAGTGGCCCCTTGGTTAGTACACCTGCATCCATATTACCTGTAGCTACCCTTTATGTATGGACTCCAACAAGCTTGAGCCTACAAGGGTGACATGTTTGATGCGGGCATGGACTGTTACGGACTGTGATTACAGTTCCCATCCTGTAAACGTGGGCCGTACGAGTTGTAGATTATATTTGAACTGTGGCCCTTGCCGCCTGGAGTTTAATGAGCATCGGCTCACTGAAGTGGAGATATTTGGGAGTATAACGATGTCGGGACAACATTTGTTTTTGTGGGGGAGAGTGTGACAGGGTAAAGTGAGTTAAGTTATAAATGAGTGCATGTGTGATGTAAAACTAGTTTTGGGATGGATGTTTGTCAGTCTTCGATTATTGATGCCTCCAGCCAAATAGCAAGGGTATGGATGGGTATTCGATTTTTCATGTCTGGGCTCATGTAGTTGATACGCGGGGGCATCTTCAGGCATTTCAGTAAAAGTTGGCTTGAAGATAACAACAACTGACCTGTCTGATTATTTCCCCCTGTGTTTTAAAGGTATGTTGTTTTGTTGTAGAGATCGATTGAGTGTGGGATTTACAAGAGACAATAGTTAGCATGTGAGAAAGAACATAATGTTTAGTAAGGTTTGTGTACTTTTTTATGTGTGTGCGTGAATGTGCGAGTCTCGGGTGGAGGACATGAATAGCCTTTTGCAAGCTACCTTCGGCCGCCATTATAGCGTTAGCATGATAGTGTGCAGTATATGACGGTCGTAGCTAAGGAAGCTATTGTTGGAATTATATATTAATATGGTAACTAACGACAATTATGCAACTTACTAATACATTAATAACTAAGCAAATGAAACTAAGGCTGAACCACTATATATGATTAATAGTGTTTTTACCACTTCACGTATGTGAAACATAGCCGCTTGATGAACCCTGTATGATTTATTGCGTAAATAATGAACTATCTATGCTTTATGGCGTAGACGCTGAAGTTACTTTCAGTTCTGTTATCTTAGAATGACCAATGTGTGAACTTCAGTTTCTCACTCCTTTTTCCAAGTTTGTTTGTGTTCCCAGAAGTTATGGCCCTTTCTGCTTACAGAAAGAGAAGTTACTTTCAGTTCTGTTTTCTTAAAATGACCAATGTGGGAACTCTAGTTTCACATTCCTTTTTCCAGGTTTGTTTGTGTTCCCAGAAGTTATGGCCCTTTCTGCTTACAGAAAGAGAAGTTACTGTCGACAGACATGAGCTAAAGGACGACCCATGTGTGGGGTCATAAGGGGCTTTCCACACACACATCCTCAGAGGGGCGGAGATCATTACTCTATATATGCTTTGTAAAATGTATTGAGTGACCCTTCTAGTCCTCTTGCATGAGGTGTTGGGTCCGGATCTGTTATATAGATTTGTTATATAAAGCCACGCCTTTTGAACTAGACTCTGGTAACTTCTTCCATTTATGAATCAAAAGAACTTGTGGAAGTAGAAACAGGCTAGTATTAAAATTAGCTAACAGCATTAACAAATTTTCTACTTCACTATGCTATTGAGATTTCACCAGCCTCGAGTAGAGCACAGGTAATAGCATTAGCAACGTACCCTCGGCCGCCATTAGCGTTAGCATTGTGATGTGTATGTGTGGATGACGGTCGTAGCAAATGAAGCTAAGCTATGCTATTGAGATTCCTTTGTTTGCCCTGCTAACTAGCTGAGGACTTTGCTAAGTTGGAAAACAAAAGGTAATACAAGTCACAAGTTATGACCGTTTATGCAACAAGTACATTGTTTTGGGTTATAACGGGTTGTTAATATATTTATATGTATATATATATGGGTGGTATTGCATATTATGTTTTTGTGTAAATTGATTAGATTTTCAGTAAAAGTTGGCTTGAAGATAACAACAACTACCTGTCTGATTATTCCCCCCTGTGTTTTAAAGGCAAATAAATTGCCAAATTCAGGGGTACAACACTTAGCTTCCGAGATCGGAGAGGGAAGTCTTTCAGGCCTGGGCCTGGTTCTAAACCACCACTTGTAAATAAAGTGCCCAAATGGAGGTAATTTATTCGGGCATAACAGAACATCTAAACATCCCTGAATGATAATTTTTATCCAGAATAGTCAAAAATAGATCCCTTACATCATTGGACAACCATCCCCGTGTCAATACACCAACCAGAACCGAACCCGACCGGTTATAATACAGGCACTGATTTTATTGCAATTATGCAAGTTTTTGACACTATTTTTGGTCGGCTATAGCCCCAGAACCAGCTAGGAGGATTATTTTTTCACAGATTAACCAAAATACATTCATCAACATAATGGACAAAGTTCTCGAGTAAATGCACCAACCAGAACCGACTGGGCCCGGTTCTAATACAACAACCATGCAAAAATCAAGTGGTCAATTGGAGTGGTCATTAATTTGGATATTACAAAGGCCCAGAACATCCCTGGATGATATTTTTTATATTTTAATAGTCAAAAATAGATCCACATAACCATTGGACACCATCCACAACTAAATACACCCACCAGAACCGGAATGGACCGGTTATAATACAAGGACTGATTTTATTGCAATTATACCGGTTTTGGAGACTATTTGTTGTCGCACATAGCCCCAGAACCAGCCAGGATGATTATTTTTATACAGAATATTAAAAATACATCTACCAACATTATGGACACAGTTCCTGATTAAATGCACCAACCAGAACCGACATGGACCGGTTCTAATACAACAACCATGCAAAAATCAAGTGGTCAATTGGAGGTCATTGATTTGGATATTACAAAGGCCCAGAACGTCCCTGGATGATAATTCTTATTTAGAATAGTCAAAAATACATCCACATCATCGATGGACACCATCCCCAGGCAGAAAAAAAAACCCATCAGAACCGAACACAACCTCTTATAATGCAGCCACTGATTTTATCGCAAATATGACTGTTTTGGACACTGTCTATGATGGGAAATAGTTCAGGAACCATCCTGGATCTTTATTTTTACACAGAATGATGAAAATACATTTACCCACAGGGGGGAAAAACCCCTGGTTATTAGCACCAACCAGAACCGACATGGACCGGTTCTAATACAACAACCATGCAAAAATAAAGTTCTCAAATGGAGGTCATTGATTTGGACATAACAAAGCTCCAGAATATCCCTGGATGATAAAACTCTAAATTATATTAGAAAATACATCCACATCATCATTGGACACCATCCTTAGGCCAAACAACCCACCAGAACCGAACCCAACCTCTTATAATGCAGCGACTGATTTTATCGCAAATAAGCATGTTTTTAACACTATTTATGTTGGGAAATAGTCCCAGAACATCCCTGGAAGTTTATTTCTTCACAAATCAGTCATTAATACATACACCCAGAGAGACAAAGTCCCTGTGCAAATACATCCACCAGAACCGAAATGGACCGTTTCTAATACAAGCATTATGTAAAATCAAGTGCTCCAGTTAATGACACTATTTATGATGGGAAATATCTCCAGAACATCCCTGGATGAATATTTTTACACAGAATTGTCAACAATACATATACATACATATTTAAAAGCATTCCCAGTCAATAACAACTACCAGAAACGACTGGACCTTGTTATAATGCAAGCACAATTTTAGCACATATAGCCATGATTTATGATATTATTTATGGTGGTAAAAATCACCAAAATGTCCTTGGAAGTTAAATTTTTTCACAATTCAGTCAATAAAACATCCACCTTGAAATAGGAAAAAGTCCCGAATGAAAATAACCCTCCAGAACCGAAATGGACCGTTTTTAATACAGGCGCCTACAATTCAATCATCCATTTTTCCTCGTATCAAAAGCATTTCCCGGCTGATTATTCACCCAGAACTGGTTCCCTTTTTTTACATGAAAAAGATGTAATATAGACCCAGCAAAGATTCAGGCACTTTCCCCTTGTAAATTGACCCACCAAAACAGTCTGGAACCGTTTTTATACACTACCATACGCACGTACGCTTTGGACGCTGTTTGGAATCAGGGAAACTTCTTTCTGGCGGACAAAGTTTGTCATTACACCCTAAAGCTCCCGTAATATATCGAACTTTTGGACGTTTTGAGCAACCCCTGGACCTAGCGACTTGCTTCATTTGGACTCTATCTACTCTAATTAATGTCTTCTTATTTTAGAAATAAATTTTGGGTCCATGGGACCTCCAGGAAAAAAGTAGGACTGCTATTTATGGTTGTATTCATCACTACTAATAATAACCACATTTGACACCCTATTTTTGTATAAAATAGCTCCAGAACATCCCTGGACGAATATTTTTACACAGTTTAGTCATAAATAAGTGTACCATGAAAAAAAACTACATTCCTTGGTGAAATAACACTCCAGAACCGAAATGGACCGATTTTAATACAGGCAATGTGTTTATTACATGTTTTGAACACTATTTATGGATGGAAATAGCCCCAGAAAATCCCTGGATGTATATTTTTTTCACAATTTAGTCATAAATACATCCACAATTAATTCAGACCACATCCATGGAGAAAATTAACATCCAGACCCGAATTGGACCGATTTTAATACAGGCAATGTGCATGTTTTGTACACTATTTATGGAAGGAAATAGCCCCATAAAATCCCTCGATGATAATTTTTACACAATTTAGCCATAAATACATCCACAATTAATTCAGACCACATCCATGGAGAAAATTAACCTCCAGACCCGAATTGGACCGATTTTAATACAGGCGATGTGCATGTTTTGTACACTATTTATGGATGGAAATAGCCCCAGAAAATCCCTAGATGATATTTTTTACTCAATTTAGTCATAAATACATCCACAAAAAATTCAGACCACATCCATAGAGAAAATTAACGTCCAGAACCGAATTGGTCCGATTTTAATACAGGCAATGTGCATGTTTTGTACACTATTTATGGATGGAAATAGCCCCAGAATATCCCTGGATGATTATTTTTACACAAAATGGTCAAAAATACATATTCCCAGAGATAGGACATCATCCATGATAAAAATGACCCTCCAGAACCGAAAAAAAGACCGGTTCTAAATTCAGCCATATACTATTCAATCATCAATTTCCTTCGTATGAAAATATTTTCCGAGCTAAATATTAACTCCTAACCGGTTCTTTTTGCATAAAAAGATGTTCCATAGACCCAGCAAAGATTCGGGCACTTTTCCCCGTGTAAATTGACCCAGCAGAACCGTTTGGACCCGTTTATATACACTATCGTAGGAAATTGACGCTGTTTGGAAACGGGGAAAGTCTTCTGTCTGGCGGACACATTTTGTCATTACACCACTAAAGCTCCCGTAAGGTATCGAACTTTTGGACGTTTTAAGCAACCCCTGGACCTAGCGACTTGCTTCCTTCGGACTCAACCTACTCTAATTAATGTCCTCTTATTTAAGAAACTAATTTTGGGTCCATAGGACCTATGGACCCAAAATTAGTTTCTTAAATAAGAGGACATTAATTAGAGTAGGTTGAGTCCGAAGGAAGCAAGTCGCTAGTCCTATTTTTTTCCTGGATGTCCTATGGCATAGGACATCCAGGAAAAAAATAGGACTGCTTTTTATGGTTGTATTCATCACTACTAATAACAACCCCATTTGAGACTCTATTTCTTGTATAAAATAGCCCCAGAATGTCCCTGGATGATAATTTTTACACAAATTAGTCATAAATACACCCGCAATTAATTCAGACCACATAAATAGGTAAAATGACTCTCCAGAACCGAATTGGACCGATTTTTAATATAGGCACCATGTATGTTTTGTACACTATTTATGGATGGAAATAGCCCCAGAATATCCCTGGATGCTTATCTTTACACTAATTAGTCAAAAATGCATCCACCAAGTGATTTGACCACATTCCTAGTTAAAATGGCCCTGCAGAACTGATATTGACCGGTTCTAATACAACCAGCATGTAAAATAAAGTGGTCATATGGAGGTCATTGCTTATGGTATAACAAAGCCCCAGAACATAATTGGATGCTAATTTTTATACAGAATAGTCAAAAATACATCACCATCATCATTGGACACCATTTATAACTAAATACTCCCACCAGAACCAACTGGGCTTGGTTCAAATACAGGCAGTATTTTTATTGCAAATAGACATGTTTTTGACACTATTTATGGTGGCAAATAGCCCCAGAACAATACTGGATGTTCATTTTTACACAGAATAAGCAAAATACATCCACCAAGATATTGGACACAATTTCCGGTTAATAGCACCATCCAAATCCGAACCGAAATAAACCAGTTCGAATACAAGAAAATGGCAAAATATAGTGCTCAAATGGAGGTCATTTATTATGGAAACACAAATCTCCAGAACATCCATGGATGATAATTTTTTATACAGAATAGTCAATAATACATCGCCATCATCATTGGAAACAAGTCTTGAGTAAATACACCCACCAGAACCAACTGGGCTTGGTTCTAATACAGGCACTATTTTTATTGCAAATATACACTTTTTGACACTATTTGTAATGGAAAATAGCACCAGAACGTCTCTGGAAGTTTATTTTTTCACAGAATAATGAAAATACATCTACTCATATGGGGGTAAAATACTAGTTAATAGCATCATCCAGAACCGACATAGACCAGTTCTAATACAACAACCATGCAAAAATAGAGTACCCAAATGGAGGTCATTGATTTGGACATTACAAAGCCCCAGAACACCCATGGATGATAATTTTTATACAGTAATAGATCCCCATCATCATTGGACACAAGTCTTGAGTAAATACACCCACCAGAACCGAAATGGACCGGTTATAATACAAGCACTATTTTTATCGCAAATTTGCATGTTTTTGACACTGTTTATGATGGCAAATAGCCCCGGAAGCATTCTGGATCTTTATTTTTGCACAGAATAATAAAAATACATTCACCTACATGGCGTAAAAACCTGTGGTTAAAAGGACCAACCAGAACCGAGTGGGCTTGGTTCTAATACAAGAAGCGTGGAAAATAAAGTGCGCAAATGGTCGTCATTGATTATGGTATAACAAAGCTTCAGAACATCCATGGATGATAATTTTTATACGAAATAGTCATAAATACATCCAAGTCAGCATTGGACACCATTTATAACTGAATACACCCACCAGAACCGAAATGGACCGGTTCTAATGCATGCACTATTTTTATCGCAAATATACACTTTTTGACACTATTTCCGATAGCAAATAGCCCCAGAACGTCCCTGGTTTATGGCAAATATACACTTTTTGACACAATTTCCGATAGCAAATAGCCCCAGAACGTCCCTGGAAGTTTATTTTTTCTCAGAATAATGGAAATACATCTACCCATACGGGGGGAAAAATACTAGTTAATAGCATCATCCAAAATCGACATGGACCGGTTATAATACAACAACCATGCAAAAATAGAGTACCCAAAATAGAGGTTAGATAGATCTGTGTCATCATTGGACACCACCTCACCAACCAGAACTGAAATGGACCGGTTATTATACAGGCACTATTTTTATCGCAAATATACACTTTTTGACACTATTTATAGTGGGAAATAGCCCCAGAACGTCCCAGGAAGTTTATTTTTTCACAGAATAATGGTAATACATCTACCCATACAGGGTAAAAAATACTGGTTAATAACATAAACCAGAACCGAGTGAACCCGGTTCTAATACAACAACCATGCAAAAATCAAGTGCCCAAATGGAGGTAATTGATTATGGTATTGCAAAGCCCCAGAACATCCCTGGATGATATTTTTTTATACAGAATTGTCAAAAATACATCACCTTTATCATTGGAAAGAGATTCCGGGCAAATACACCCACCAAAACCGAAATGGACCGGTTATAATGCAACCCTTATTTTTATCGCAAATAAGCATGTTTTGAACACATTTTATAGTGGCAAATAGCCCCAGAACCATCATGGATCTTTATTTTTACATAGAATGATGAAAATACATCCTCCCTTAAATGCACAAAAATCCTAGTTAATAGCACCAACCAAAACCGACTGGGCTTGGTTCCAATACAACAACCATGCAAAAATACACTACCAGAATGGAGGTTATTGATTATGGTATAATTAAGCTCCAGAACATGCTTGGATAATAATTTTTATATATAATATTAGAAAATAGATCCATATCATCATTGGACACCATTCCCGGGTCAATACACCATCCAGAACCAAAATGGATCAGTTATAATGCAGGCACAATTTTTATCGCAAATAAGCATGTTTTGATAAAATCTGTAGTGGCAAATAGCCCCAGAAGCATCCCGGATCTTTATTTTTCCATAGTATAAGCAAAATACATCAACGAACCTAATGGGAAAAAATCCTGGTTGAAACAACCCTCCAGAACCGAAATGGACCGGTTATAATGCAACCACCATGCAAAAATACAGTACCAGAATGGAGTTCATTGATTATGGTATAATAAAGCTCCAGAACATCCCTGGATGATAATCTTTACAAAAATTAGTCAATAAGACATTCCTATCATCATTGGACACCATCTCTGGGTCAAACTACCAACCAGAACTAACTGGGCCTTGTTCAAATACAGGCAACATTTTATCGCAAATAAGCATGTTTTTGGCACTATTTATGAATGGAAATAGTCCCAGAACATCCCTGGATGATTATTTTTACACAAATCAGTCATTAATACATCCACCCAAAGATAAGACAAAGTCCTGAATCAAAATAACCCTCCAGAACCAAAATGGACCGTTTCTAATTCAGGTACTATTCTATATCATGTGCCCAAGTTTATGAAACTATTTATGGTATAAAATAGCCCCCATCTATGACCTCCATTTGGGGACTTTATTTACAAGTGGTGGTTTAAAACCAGGCCCAGTCGGTTATGGTTGATGCTTTTACCCAGAAATAGTATCAATTGTGTGGGTTGATGTATTTTCACTATTCTGTCAAAAAATAAAAATCCAGGATGGTTCTGGGGCTATTTCCCACCATAAATAGTGTCCAAAACATGCATTTCGCGATTAAAAAATAGTGGTTGCATTATAACAGGGTCCAGTCGGTTCTGGTGGGGGTTTGTATCTGGAACTTGTGTCCAATGATGATGGGGATGCATATTTGACTATTCTGTATAGAAGTAATCATCTAGGGATGTTCAGAAGTTCTGTTATGCCTGAATCAATGACCTCAATTTGGGCACTTTATTTACAAGTGGTGGTTTAGAACCAGGCCCAATCGGATCTGGTGGGTGTATTTACCCGGAAATTGTATCCAATGACGATGTATTTTTGACTATTACTATTGGGGTAGACCTGCCAACTGGTTTAATAATTGTTTGTTCATGTTGAGCCAATGTGGCCAAACTGGTTTTACAAGTGTTTGTTAAGACAGTGGAATGTAAGATAGGCCAACTAGCTGGCCTTGCAATTGTTTGTTCGCACCACGAATTGTAAGATAGCTAACTAGCTGGCCTTGCAATTTTTTCCTTGTATTGTGGAATATGGCCAACTCACTTAGGAACTGTTTGTTCGAAACGCGCAATATAAGATAGGCTGCGGCAGTTTGTGTGTGCTATAAAAATATCGTGTTTGCATACAACTTAAACCTGCTAATGTCTAACCATATTAGCCCAAAGTTTTGTTTACATAAGCTCTGTCCTACATCACTGTCTTAGAAATATTACCCTTTAGTTCCAATAAAAAACAGAGCTCTGTTCATTCAGAGAGAATTGCGAGGAAGGCAGGCTGTGAAAGGTTCACAGCTGTCGGAGCGTTCTCCAACCATCCTGCAGTCCAGTAATAAACCTATTCCCTATTTAAATTGATCTCACTCGTTCTTAACCTGCTCCTGAAGTTGTATTTTCAGACCTATATATTACCTATAAAAATAATCATCTAGGGATGTTCAGAAGCTTAGTTATGCCCGAATCAATGACCTCCATTTGGGCAATTTCTTTACGACTGGTGGTTTAGAACCAGGCCCAGTCGGTTCAGGTTGGTGCCTTTACCCAGAAATAGTGTCCTATGTGTTGTTAGGTGTATTCTCACTATTCTTTCTAAAAATAAAGATTCAGGATTCAGTGGAGAGTGACAGCTCTAACAGTGAAGTCCTGTTCAGCGTGGTGTTTTGCAACTCTAGTCGAATGACCAGTGAGCGTGTCTTAAATACAGGCAAAACTGACAGTTGTCACTAGGACTTTGGACAGATACGTTTCAGTCATTTGCAGGGCAAAAAGTAATTGATCAGTGTCGGACAGTTGAGTATTAGTGCTGACATGTCAACCCAATCACAAGACTAAGATTGATTATTCAGTCAGACAGTTGGGTGTTTATGCTGACATGTCAGCCATAAGGATGACTACGATGCTGTTATACTTACAAAAACTAATACAATATGAGCAAGCATTTGCAAAGAGACTTTGTCTAATCTTACATGTTCCCCTGCTGCCAAACAAACTGTCAGAGACACATAGTTACTGTGTGTATGGTGTAAAATCGTCCAATTCAAGTAAGTTATTCATTTGGCATCATTCTCATGGCTAGAAATTACGTTATAATGAAAACTATGATACTTGGCCAAAACGTGATTTTCGGCGCATGAAAAGCACATTAAGGCAATAAAAACTGAAATGTTCCCCTGCTGCCAAAAAAACTGTCAGAGACACATAGTTACTGTGTATATAGTGTAAAATTGTCCAATTCATATAAGTTATTCATTTGGCATCATTCTAATGGCTAGAAATTAAGTTATGGTAGACTATAATTTTAGCACCTTACTCCAATTCCTTAACTCTGTCTTATCCGTCTAACAATGGAGCGTGTTCAGCATCGGAGGAGACAAACCAGGGTTGAGTGAGTTTATCCACAGATGATTTATTCCATTCAAATTGATTCATACAGAGCTCAGGGTCTCCCTCCCAAAGAATAAGCCCGCTGAGTGTAGATGTCCCAAGCGGAGGATGGAAAAGACATTGTCCAAACCCGCGTTTGCCCAGTTATAGTATAACAAAAATGCATATTCATTCACTGATTAACAATGAGAAGCGGACTGATCCATGACTGCTGCGAGGGGGGTTTCTTCGGACTTCACACCTTCCAGCCTCGAATCTACATCATCCAGACCTCTGTCTCCGCTGGTCCTATGAAGTCCCGACCATCCGCCCTGCTCTTTGTTTCCTCTGCCCTCTGAAGTCCTTCTCCATCTGTTCTCTTATCAGTGTGAATCCAACCTCAAAAGAAGAATCTCAGAAAGAGCCTTTTGTTAATATTGTAATTGAAGAATCTCAGACCAATCCTTTTGTTCATATTGTAATTGAAGAATCTCAGGCCAATCCTTCTGTTCATATGGTAATTGAAGAATCTCAGACCAATCCTTCTGTTCATATTGTAATTGAGTTTAGAACAGGAGTTGAATCCTGCAGTGGTGATATCAAAATGAGACCGCTACAATAAAAAGAATGAGTAAAATGTAATATCAAAATGAAACAGCTATACTAAAAGAATGAGTAAAATATGTCATATTCTTCAGTTATTCAGTTATAATGAAAACTATGATACTTGGCCAAAACGTGATTTTCAGCGCATGAAAAGGACATTAAGGCAATAAAAGCAAAAATGTTCCCCTGCTGCCAAAAAACTGTCAGAGACAAATAGTTACAGTGTATATAGTGCAAAACCGTCCAGCTCAAGTAAGTTTTTCATTTAGCATCATTCTAAGTGATAGAAATTCATGCTTTTTAGCACATGAAAAGCACATTAAGGCAATAAAAACTGAAGTTGTCCCCTGCGAACTGTCAGTGACAAAAAACTATAAATCATACAGTGTAAAATCATCCACTTCGAGTAAGTTATTTATATGGCATCATTCCGAGTGATAATAATTAAGTTTTAATGAAAACTATTAAACTCGGCCATTACTTGCTTTTGAGCGCATGGAAATTTTTTAGGACCATAATAACTGAAATTGTCCCAGGCAAACAAACTAACTAACCCTACACTAAACTCCGGAGGTTAACAAGGCCGCAAACAACCATAATGAAAACTTAGCCCGAGGTCGCCCTTTCTTAGCTGCCGGATTGTTTTTCCTGCACAACTGGGAACTTTTCAAACACGACAACTTCCAGAACAACACCTACGTCTAAAACTGCACGGACAGCGTCACTGTAATAAACGGATACAGGTTTTTTTCTAACCAGAAACTCTGGGTGACCAAGGATACAGGCACACATCAAATGCCGTAACACCACCTTCAGATCAGGGGACAAGTGTCAGGAGTGGCTGGATTGCCTCTCCTGGCATGACGTCACGATAATTATCAGCTGTGGCTAATTACGTGATTAGATTATTTTTGGTATTTAAGCATTTTAGTTTTCTGTGGACGCTGTCGGATCGTTCTGGTTTCGTTTCCTGTTTTTCCTCGTAGTCATTGCCGTTCCCATTGACGCCACGCCACGCTGCATGTTCTTTTCGTTTCATAATGAGTGGTCAAGCTAAGTTGTTTATGTTATGTTACCCCGTTTATTAAATCAACCTACAAGAGCAACAGATCTGCCTCCCGATTTCCATTTACTTCGGTGACTCTGCATCTGGGTTCAACCTTCCCTCCGATCGCGTCGCACTACGCGGCGCGATCGTAACAACAAGGTACAATGCCGGGCTGCCAGACAAGAGCTGAGAAGCGGCATTAAAAATTCCAAGACAGTGTGACAGGGTAAAGTGAGTTAAGTTATAAATGAGTGCATGTGTTATGTAAAAATGGTTTTGGGATTGGGGGTTTATCATTCTTCGATTATTGATGCCTCCAGCCAAATAGCAAGGGCATAGAGGGGTATTCGAGTTTATGTGTAAAAATGGACTCACGTAGCTATCACGTGGTAATCACGCAGGTATCACGCATGTATCACGCAGGTATCACACGGGAGACATGCAGATGATGCGTGGTGGTCATGTAGCGGGGTGTAGCTAAAAGCAGAGGGGGGTTTCAGGCATATCACTAAAGGTTTGCTTGAAGTAACCAACAACGGACCTGTCTGATTATTTCCCCCTGTCTTTTAAAGGTATGTTGTTTTGTTTTGATGACCGATTGAGTGTGGTGTTTGCAAGAGACAATAGTTAGCATTTGAAAGAGAACATAATGTCTAGTAATGTTTGTTTACTTTTTTATGTGTGTGCGAGTCTCGGGTGTATAGTCTATAGCAAGCTACCTTCGGCCGCCATTATAGCGTTAGCATGATAGTGTGCGGTATATGACGGCCGTAGTAAAGGAAGATATGTTATTGAGATTTCACGAACCTCGAGTAGAGCACGGGTAGTGGCGCTAGCAATGTACCCTCGGCCACCATTAGTGTTAGCATTGTGATGTGTATGTGTGTATGACGATCATAGCGCTGAAGCTAAGCTATGCTATTGAGATTCCTTTGTTTGCCCTGCTAACTAGTTGAGGACTTTGCTAAGCTATGCTATTGAGATTCCTTTGTTTGCCCTGCTAACAAGTTGAGGACTTTGCTAAGTGGCAAAACAAAATGTGACAATACCATAGTCAGAAGTTATGACCGTTTATGCAACAAATACATTGTTTTGGATTATAACGGGTTGTTAATATATTTATATGTATATATTTAGGTGTTAATATTTATATGTATATATTTAGGTGTTAATATTTATATGTATATATTTAGGTGTTAATATTTATATGTATATATTTAGGTGTTAATATTTATATGTATATATTTAGGTGTTATTGTATATTGTGTTTTTGTGTGAATTGATTTGAGATATCACTAAAGGTTTGCTTGAAGTAAACAACAACGGACCTGTCTGATTATTTCCCCCTGTCTTTTAAAGGCAAATACATTGCCCGGAATTCAGGGGTGCAACAACAGCATATACAAAGAAAACCAAGGAGCACTTCACATGAAATAACCCAAACAAAATGTGGCAGACCTCTCACTAGCTGAGGAACTGAACTATTTCTTTATGCGCTTTGAGACTGACAAATCAGACCCAGTTTTAACACCCCCACCCTGCAGCATACACTGAAGTTTCAGGAAGTGAGACTGATAGTGCGGTCCGTGAACACCAGGAAGGCTGCTGGCCATGATGGAGTACATGGGAAGGTGCTCAAAGTCACTGCTCAACCGCTGGGTATGGAGTTTTTACAGAAGTTTTCAATTGTTCCCTGTAACAATCCATCATTCCATCCTGCCTGACATGTGCTACCTTTATCCTTGTCCCCAAAAAGCCAACCATTGAAAGCCTGAATTATTATAGGCCAGTTGCACTCACGCCTGTGATCATGAAGTGCTTTGAAAAGATAGTCGCCCGCCACATATGGAGTACAATCCCTCCCTCAGTTGACCCTCACCAGTTTGCTTATAGACCAAACAGATCCACTGAGGATGCCATTACCATTGATCTACACACAGCACTGAGCCTACCTCGAACACCATGGAAATTATGTGAGGATGCTTTTCATTGACTATAGCTCAGCCGTCAACACTATATTTTGGAATACCACGAGTCATTTGGTGTGATAATGGTGCTCACTTTGTGAACAACGTGATACAAACTATGGGACAACATCTTGGAATCAACCTGAAATATCATTGTGCCTACCGCCCTCAAAGTGCTGGACTCATTGAAAGAACCAATGGAACAGTAAAACTTAGACTCATGGAAGACACAGGAAAACCAAGGCCAGAATGCCTGAGCCTGGTGGAAACATACATGAGAATCATTCCGACAGCACACGGGTCCACACCATTTGAGGCAGTGAACGGCAGACCTTTCCACTTACCAATGTGGGAAAAATATCTGGTGGTATAAGAAAAAGGAGAAACAGATCCCGTCACTCAGTGGTTATGCAAAATGTTGCAAGAAAGAACTGTGATGAATGCAAGTGATAAGCCGACATCTTCTTTGTCTCCCACAGACCTGGTACTCGTCAAGGTGATAAAAAGAAAGTGCTGGTCCTCTCCACATTGGGACGGACCTCACCGTGTGATTTTGGCCACCGCTGTCAAAATCGAAAGAAGAGACACCTGGATACATCAAACCCACTGTAAACAGGTTACAAGAATGAAGTGGTTAGTTATCATCATCACCACTCTGTGTTCCACCACATGGGGGGACCTACCGGAACCTTGGTATACTCCCACCGGAGGAGAACGCCCAACTAGCTGGTTCCGTAAACGATCGGGGGCCCTCCAAATCTGCAACCCGTTAGCCAAGACACCCATCATCGTCCAAGTTCCGTTGATCATCCTACAGCTTACTCACATGCCGATACATGGGACTGACTCCAAAGTCTGAGTGGTCTGGCCAGACACCTGGGACCAGGTCCGCCTCCACACAGGCTACTGAACCATCACATCGCCCCTTTTCAAAGAAGCTACCACCATGACCGCTAACTTTACCAAGTTGGCCACCACCGCCAAAGCCAATGAAAAAGTGTTGAAGCTCACGACCAATATCCAACAAATAGAATACAATCACGGATCCACATAACCAGTGCATGGAGAGTGTATGGGAGGCATCACGAAGGGCTTCACAAAACGCTTACGCTTAACTTAGCGAGAAGCGTACTGTATAGCATGAGATAGGCGTGGACTGAGAATGGGCATCCGTGGTGAATAGCCCAATGGGGAGTCGAGTACATTCAGTGAGCATTCAGCTGGCCAATCATCTTGCGTTTATGCCCGTGATGCGGAAGTGACACGGCCGTAATTCGGAACTGACGCGCCGTTGCGCGGGCGTGATGCGGAATTGACGCGGCCGTAATCCCCCATGATGCTTTGCGCATACGTGCATTTTTTGTGTTTCAAAATTTATAAAATGATGAAATTACTAATTCTAATTGAATATTTTGTTTCCACACCCTGTAGGACGATGTAATTTATAATCTTAATTTAATATCTTAAATTTTTCTTCCCTGAAAAAAATCCGCGAAGCTCTGCAGGCAGGAATAAGTGGAACGCGAAGTAGCGAGGGTCCACTGTATTCAAATGCTAAGCATGCACTGAAGACGACGACAGAATACAGCAGCTAAAGAAGCAGCGCAAACACTTACTACACAGTATGCACTATAACAAAAACTGAGTCAATCGCGAAAACATTATTAACTAATATGCAAAACATTGCCCCACAGAAGGAAAATATGCATTGATACATGAAGGCACAGAACAGTCTGCAGATGGCATGTACACAGCTAGGCCTACTGTGCCTACCAAAGAATTTCTTCCAAAAATTGAGCCATGCAGGAGCCATTTATCAACAGGGGGATGATGGACATGGTACATACAGTATGTATATATATATATATATATATATATATATATATATATATATATATATATATATATATATATATATATATATATATATATATATATATATATATATATATATATATATATATATATATATATATATATATATATATATATATATATATATATATATATATATATATATATATATATATATATATATATATATATATATATATATATATATATATATATATATATATATATATATATATATATATATATATATATATATATATATATATATATATATATATATATATATATATATATATATATATATATATATATATATATATATATATATATATATATATATATATATATATATATATATACAGTGATAATTTTACAATTGGCACACTGCGAGTCCCAGGGATTCGCTTGTCTGAAAACTGTGCGTCCCAGGAAACTTGTCACGAGTCCCAACATACTACGGATGCAAATAAAACATAAACAACGATATATAAACATTCAGATTTAATTTATTTATTATATGGTTTAGGGTTAGGGTTTATTTATCATTGTACTAGTCTTTCAGCTCGTAGATCCTCCTCTCTTTGCAGCCAAAAGTCTTTTGAAATGTGCGTATTTTTCCTTGCTTCCCCCGTTTTGCTTCATGATCATCGATCGAATCTTCTGCAGTTCTTTTCTTACTAGTTGTATTTTTAACTGCGAAATAACTATCCAGACTGTTTTGCTTTTTCTGAAACATTTTTTATCTTTCTTACACTATTACGAAACTCTTGCTATCGCTTTCTCTCCTTCGTCTGCTAGTGTCTGCTAGTCTCGCGAGAATTATTTCGCAAAGATTATGTGGAATAAATTGGTTTGCTATCGGATATGTGTTTTGGTTTTTTTTTTGATAAAAATTTCTTTGCGTCCGAAAAAAGCACATTACTTGAAATTGTGCGTCTGGAAGAAAAGCTGTGCGTATCAGACGCAGGACGCAGAGGTAACGAGAACACTGTATATATATATATATATATATATATATATATATGATTCGTTTGTATGCACCAACATAAAACCTGCATTCTAATGTGGAATAAAACACCTGAATGAACAGCATATTAGCCTTGTGGTGGTTTTGGTCATGTGTTATACGTTTCTATAAGCGTTTTTTAATGGCGCCCGGCTACTTCGCGGTTTCACCCTTCTGCGGGGGTGTCCCGGTCCCCATTACCCGTGTAAGCGAGGGTCCACTGTACAGCTATTTGATTGGGCTCAATACCCCAATGAACAAAAATCACAAAAATCTTACTTATTCCATCGCTATAGTTTGTGACAGTCAAAATTAGAATGCAATTAGATTAGTTCTTTCCGAGTGCTTGACGTACTTTGTTAATAGTACCTAAATAGACAATCAATTTACTGGAAGGAAATGGCTTATTGCAGCTTAGCCTGGTTTTGATCCCGTCCGCTAGCAGGAATATGGTGTTTAAAAGACAAAAAAGTTCTATACAAAATGGCCAACTAAATGTTTTGCAGGTAGTGTCACCTGGGGGTAGTTTTTTTTACAAATGTATGGATAATTTTATTCATCCCGTATTCGGGAAATTTCATTGTGGCAGTAGCAACAGGGTGATTAGACAGAACAGAAAAACAAAAGCACAAAGTACAAAGCAAATCAAAGTAAATGGAATCATCAAATCATTAAAAAAATAAAAGCAACAAAAACACAAAACGAGCAAAAGTGGACGGAGCTACCGCCGCCGGCTGCCGCTTGAACGGCGCCATCTTGGTTGCGGTAGCTAAAATGGATACAAACTCTAAAAGACGTTGTAAAGTTGTACAAAAACTGGAACCACTCACAGGAAGTCTTCCACAAGATAGGGAACTACTGCAGACTGTGACCGGGGTAGAGAATATGCAGAGTCACTCTTCCAACCTTATCCGCACTGTTCCTCAGTAGTCTGGAGCTGAAGACAACTGTAGCCAAGTATGGCCCCTTGACTCCGTTGCTGGTAAACGCCAACAGCACTTCCATCTTCTCCCAGGATGGAAAGTATTGGGGTAGACCTGCCAACTGGCTTAATAATTGTTCATGTCGAGCCAATGTGGCCAAACTGGTTTTACAAGTGTTTGTTAAGACAGTGGAATGTAAGATAGGCCAACTAGCTGGCCTTGCAATTGTTTGTTCGCATCACAAATTGTAAGATCGCTAACTAGCTGGCCTTGCAATTGTTTCCTTTTATTGTGGAATATGGCCAACTCACTTTGGAACTGTTTGTTCGAAACGTGCAATATAAGATAGGCTGCGGCAGTTTGTGTGAGCTATAAAAATATCGTGTTTGCATACAACTTAAACCTGCTAATGTCTATTAGCCCAAAGTTTTGTTTACATAAACTATGTCCTACATCACTGTCTTAGAAATATTACCTTGAGTTCCTACATAAAGACTGATCTAGTGGTCATTCAGAGAAGATTGTGAGGAAGACAGGCTGTGAGAGCCTGGTGTCGGAGCATTCTCCAACCATCCTGCAGTCCGGTAATAAATCTATTTCCTATTTAAATTGATCTCACTCTTTCTTAACCTGCTCCTGAAGTTGTATTTTCAGACCTATCATACTTTAGTGCCGAAACCCGGGACCCAACAGCCAACAATTGCTTGAGCGACGACGGAGCACGACGACAGCATCCTCCATTGGAAGGATCAACCCGGCGGATGTTCCCTCGCCGCTCTGTTGATCTGGTGACGGGTCCCCGAACCAGGGCAGGTTCGGAACGAGAAAGACTGTGAGTTCAACCTTTGATATTTGTCTCCGTGAAGTGTGATAATTTGAATGAGTATTATCACTGGGGTAGTGTTGAGCCAGGGACTCCACTGGGAATGTTGAGTTAGGGTCTACCCTGAAGTGTGAGGCAGGGACTCCATTGAGAGTGTTGAGGCAGGGACTCCACTGGGAATGTTGAGTCAGGGTCTTCACGGGAGTGTTGAGGCAGGGACTCCGCTTAGTATGATCAGAAATATTGGTTAAAATAACTTTCGGTAGATTTAGAATAGAATTGTTGTTTAAAGTATTAAGTAAGTGATTAAAATAGGTCGGAAAGCGACAAGTGAGGTGGGTATATTGCTAGACTGCAGGATGGAGATCGGAGGGTTACTGGATGTGGGCTGTGGGATGTTGGCCTATCCTACATTCCACTGTCTTAACAAACAATTGTAAAACCAGTTTGGCCACATGGCTCGACATGAACAAACAATTATTAAGCCAGTTGGCAGGTCTACCCCAGAGAAAGAAACCAGGCTAACAGAACAAAGAAAGTTGTAAAAACATTAAAGTAAAAAGTATAAAGTACAAAGTACAGTAGAACGAATGTATTAATAAATATTAAAATGTAATTAAAAAAAGAAAAAAGGGCTATAAAACACGAAAAACAAATAAGGGTGGACAAAGCTACTGACGCTGGCTTCCGCGTGACGGCACCATCTTGGTAGAAAAAAATTCAATGTGTCACAACTTTTCCGTTATTGCATTATTGGCAAACAGATAATTAATCACATGGCAGTTGCTCATGCTGACTGACTGGGGCGATGAACGGCGGCACTTTAACTTACAAAACAAATTTGTAGATGTGTGGCACGCGAATCTAATACTGTAATTACCTTCTAGAATGATTTTTGATGATAGGGTAGCAAATGGGGGTGAACTACCAAGAAGCCCCACTCAGGATGATGGTTTCCACCAGTGAAAATTTACGGGCCACTGATGTATGGGTAAACTATCCAAATTAATGGACTATTGATTAGTGCATCAACCTTGTGGTTCTAGGATCTACTAATAAAAGCAGGGTGGATCCAGACCTTTCAGTCCAGTTCCCGTCCGTCCAGTTCCCGTCCGTCCAGTTCCCGTCCGTCCAGTTCCCGTCCGTCCAGTTCCCGTCCGTCCAGTTCCCGTCCGTCCAGTTCCCGTTCGTCCAGTTCCCGTCCGTCCAGTTCCCGTCCTTCCAGTTCCCGTCCGCCCAGTTCCCGTCCGTCCAGTTCCCGTCCGTCCAGTTCCCGTCCGTCCAGTTCCCGTCCGTCCAGTTCCCGTCCGACCAGTTTCCGTCCGTCCAGTTCCCGTCCGTCCAGTTCCCGTCCGTCCAGTTCCCGCCAATCTAGTTCCCGCCCGTACAGTTACCACCCGTCCAGTTCCCGCCTGTCCAGTTCCCGCCCGTCCAGTTCTCTTGCTCGCCCAGCTCATGCCCGCCCAGCTCTTGCTCGCCCAGCTGTAGCCCGCCCGGAAGCAGCGGCAACAAACCAGGCTTCCGGTGCCGGTTGGCCCGCCTAGTTCCTGTCCGCCTAGTTCCCGTCCGCCCAGTTCCCGTCTGTCCAGTTCCTGTCCGTCCAGTTCCTGTCCGTCCAGTTCCTGTCCGTCCAGTTCCTGTCCGTCCAGTTCCCGTCCGTCCAGTTCAGCGGCGACGCGCTGGGGCCCCTGGACGATGGATTTGGCGACAGCGATGCTACGGCACCCCTTGACAAGGGGGCCGGCAATGGTGAGAGGGACGCTCCGGCGCCCTTGGACTAGGGGGCCGGCCACGGCAAGAGCGACGCTCGGGCGCCCTTGAACTAGGGGACCGGCCACGGCAGGAGCGACGCTTGGGTGTCCTTGGACTAGGGGGCTGGCCACGGCAAGAGCGACGCTCGGGCGCCCCTGGACGAGGGAGTTGACCATCACCGGCCGGTGCGGACGCCTGCCGGACCGGACACTTCCTCGCCTCGTCTCTGGCCGGCGTGGACGCCCGCTTGACCAGCCACTCCCACGCCTCGTCATCGCCCGGCACGGACGCCCGCCGGACCGGCCATGGCCACGCTTCGTCATCAGCTGGCATGGACGCCCGTCAGATCGACGACTGCCTCATCTTGTCTCTGGCCTTCGCGCACTCCCGCCAGACCGGCCATACCCACGCCTCGTCATCAGCCGGCGCGGACGCCCGCCGGACCGCCCACTTCGTCGCCTCGTCTCTGGCCGGCGCGGATGCCCCCTGGACCGGCCATGCCCACGCCTCGTCATCAGCCGGCGCGGACGCCCGCCGGACCAGTCATGCCCAAGCCTCGTCATTGGCTGGCACGGACGCCCGCCGGACCGACCTCTCACTCGTCTTTTCATGGAATGACACGGACGCCCCCCGGACGATGTTAACAGCTCTCACCAGCCCTCCCTGCCAGGTTTTCCCTTCTCAACGACATTTGACATTAGGACGTCAAGGATCCGTCCCTTAGAGGGGAGATACTGTCAGGAGCGGATAGTTTGCCCCTCCTGGTTTTTTGTCAGATCAGAGCAGCTGTAAACAATCCTCGATTGCTTCCTGGTGTGGATATTTATGTGCCACGGAAGTGGTAGTTATTGGCAGTTCGAAATATATTGAAATAGGAAAACTTTGTTACGGCCACGAGCACGCGGCGCGACTGTAACATAATGTTTTCCTTTTACAATATTTTGATGACCTTTTGTTGGCAGCACCGAGTGTTGAAATTTGTTTAAAAGCGTCTTTTGACCTGCCCCGGATTTTGGGAGAACATACTTAAAGTTTCAAGAGACAAATTGCAATGTGCAAGGCAATTAGATTGCTTTTTAGGAAAAAAATGTAGGACACACCGGACTCTCTCCATCACCTTAGCAGAGAGTTGATATTTTGCATTTTCATAAACCCGAAACTGTTTCAAATGATGTCTTTTTTAGGCCTAGTGGGATACAGTCGATGTTACACCAAGGCTCCTGGCGCTGCCAAGTTGCAAAAAGAGCAGGCATGTGTAATTTCAGAAATTGGCTAAATCTAGTGCGTGACCCGGACGATGGACCTGCTTGCCGCGTTTTCTCAACCCACACAAGGGACTAAAGATATAAATTAGCCCTCGTCTAGAATCTTACATATTTACATATCATACCTGTCAGCTTGTACATTTTATACGTATTTTATACGTTTTTTTTTTTTTACCATTTCAAATCATGTACGCCGTACACCGACTTTTGTACGGGGATTTTTTATTTAATCGCCAATATTTATGAAAACCGATCTCAACAAGACCATTTTGGCTAAAATCCAGATAGTCTCGTAGGCTGGTAGCCAACAACGCTACTGTCATCGATCGTTACTATTGTCACGGTATACCAGCAAAAATTATCCTCAATCACATACCTGTCAACTGGTACGTTCTCGCCGTAATTGGTACAACTGAAAGCCCATTTTTATATTGGTACGCTGTACACATGAAAATGGTACGCTAAACGGTGATTTTGAGAAAAAAAAATAAATTAAGGCACTTTCTAGCCATTTTTCACCATCCGCCATTGTTTCTTCCCGGAAACGCATGTCTGCCAAGTGATATATGTACCGGCGCCTCTGATTGGCTAAAAAAAAAAGATCATGATAAACATTTCGTTTTGTAACACTTTCACCATGTGATTTCCGTTTCCTGTTCCCTTGTTTATGTTTACTTTCATTTTCACTTGTTGTTCGTGATTTTTTACAAAAAAGTAAAGTGGTAAGATTTTCCATGTATTTATACATATATGTAAGGGCGAAAACAAAATTTGGTAAGATCACAAATGGTTCGAGGTTGACAGGTATGCAATCATAGGTATTTTTTTAGCGGTGCGTACGGCAATATCGATAAAGGATGACATGCACATGCGTAGATATACAAAGAGTAAATATCGTGGAAGCAAGCATGGAAGAGCCACATAGTAAGAAACTAGTTACCGCGAGTAAACATGCGTCGTACGGTGTTTGTACGTTTTTGGGGGGGGGGGGGGGTTGTACGGGGAATCATAATCATTTATAAGGGCAGTTATCGGCAGAGGTTGACAGGTATGACATATACATGTTCATTAACATTCTGTCCCTTATTAAATAAATCAAACTAAAATGTTCTATGTTTGTAATGACACCATGGTCCGATTACACAGTGCAATAAACCTCGTGGAAATTGTTTGAACTGCTCTCCAGACCAACGGCCAACAGCTCTCTATTAATAAGCGTTTCCTAGCCTTATAAATCTATACAGTTGTAATATCGTAAACGCGTCTTTGCGCAAAAGGAAATGACGCAGGCCCCGCGCATGCGCGTTTACTAAACAGACACTCCACGCGAAACAGCCAAGTCAAGTAGTTCGACGTTGCTAAATGTTGCTGTTTATGTCCAAGATATTTACATTGTTTTGGTACATCCGCGTACTTACGAGCTTTACATTTATTCCATTATCCGGGCGGTTTCAGTTAATTGTAAAAATAAATTAATGAGTCGCAATTTTAGGTTATTATTATTATTTTATTAGTCAGAAATATTCTGATTGAATTCTTTATTCAAGACGAACAATACCTGTATTAGTTACCGTAATTTGTTCGCACTTTAAGTATTTATGATAAAAAACAAAGCGTGGTGCTTTTATTAAACGCTCCCAAAATTAAAACTCGTACTTCTCACCAGTGAGCTAGGTTAGCTGCGTTTTCGACATACGATGTATCGATCAAAACCGACATTAAAAGATCGACAGCATCTATATAAACTAATTATAAGCCAACTACTCTACGATGGGTACACAAACATAGCTAACAGTTTAATAAATGAAGTTAAACCTCAAAGTGTAGTGTCACCATCTGAACAGCTGGTTCAACTGGCAAAAATTGGTAAGTTTTTTTATATTATTAGCATTGAAAAGATTTTTTTCTCTTTTAACTGCGGACATCATGATCAGTTATTTTTCTATAACAGGAATGGAGAATGATGACAGTACTGTTCAATATGCTATTGGGCGCTCTGATACAGTAGCGCCTGGTGTGGGAATTGATCTGGAATTTGATGCTGACGTTCAGACAATGTCTCCAGAGGCATCGGAGTATGAGACATGCTATGTTACCTCTCACAAAGGACCCTGTCGTGTTGCGACATATAGTCGAGATGGTCAGCTAATTGCAACAGGGTCTGCTGATGCTTCAATAAAGATTCTGGACACAGAACGTATGCTGGCCAAAAGTGCAATGCCAATTGAGGTAAGACTGACATGGCAATTTAGTGTATGTGTAAAAAAAAAAAAATAGTTGAAAAGAATGAATTTTGTTGTACAGGTTATGATGAATGAGACAGCCCAGCAAAACATGGAGAATCATCCTGTGATCCGAACACTGTATGACCACGTCGATGAAGTCACCTGCCTCGCTTTCCACCCATCTGAACAGATCCTTGCTTCTGGCTCAAGAGATTACACCCTCAAACTCTTTGATTACTCAAAACCATCTGCGAAAAGAGCGTTCAAGTATGTACAGGTAAGCAAATGTATCCTTGCCTCTTGGTCACCAATATTTATCTTGATGATCACAAATTTTGCATAGCCACTTATTTAATCGCAATTTGTAAATAATTTCTAATGATTTTCCTTTTAGGAAGCAGAAATGCTACGTTCCATCTCTTTTCATCCATCTGGAGACTTCCTTTTAGTAGGAACACAGCATCCAACCCTGCGCCTTTATGATGTTAACACCTTTCAATGTTTTGTGTCCTGTAACCCTCTGGACCAGCATACAGATACAATAAGTGGTGTCAGTTACAACCCTACAGCCAACAGCTATGTCACCTGCAGCAAAGATGGGAGCATTAAGCTGTGGGATGGTGTCTCCAATCGCTGTGTGACCACCTTTGATAAGGCTCATGACGGAGCAGAGGTCTGTTCTGCCACCTTTACAAAAAACTCAAAATACATCCTTTCAAGTGGGAAGGATTCAGTGGTCAAACTGTGGGAGATATCAACAGGCCGAATGTTGGTGAAATACACAGGTAATGAACGACGCATGATTATCTTTTTTGTAATCCAAATTTAAATAATTAATTTCTTTAACTAGACTAAATTTTAAGTATACCTGGGCGATAACACAATGATGGTAATTATCGTCAATTATCTTTTGTTAAAAATAATAAAAGTTGATAAATATAAACTGCAATTACACCACCTGAACACTACAAAGAAACGGGATGCTGGTGCGACGTGAATGCAAGTTTTAGACCAACGTTCAGCAGACAAAGAACATGATGAGGAACAGCTAATCATTTAACATGGTTAGCAATAAAGCACCGCAACAGAGTATAATGTCGTACTTTACTTATGAACGCACGTGCGTCACACTAAGCCCAAACACAATTGACTGAACCTCGGCAGCGCACCACATCATATCCTCTAAACAAAGACATGAAAAGGTTTTCTTTCTCTTTTCTTTTGTAGGCGGAGTCATATTTTGAAACCATGATCATATCGCACATAACTTATTGCCTAACAAGTTGGTCATCGGCCTGCAAAACAACACTAAAACCAGTTGAAACTATTTATAAGCAAGCTCAGAAAGTGGACACAAAGCCAAAAACGCACCACCACTGTACTGTCAGATATTAAAAAAGCAAAAACATTTGAACTGCGACAATACTATTATGCAGATGCCACCTTAGTTTACAAAATCTTCCAACACAAAGCTCCTGCCCCACTTTAAGATTATGTACAAAAATTCCAACACATCAGCAAGTGCTGGCTCTGGAGATGACTGTATAGTTCCCTTCAAAAAGAGTGCATTGTTCCAAAAGCACCTTCTCTATCAGTGCCCCATATACCTGGAATGCAATTCCAATTAACATGCGTGAACTCCCGTCTCTGAACCTCTTGGCCAGTCATCTTAAAGCCTGGCTGTTAAACAGACAAAATTGCGATCACAATGCTGTCTCGAACTCTGCTGTGTGTGTTGTTAGTGTTCTTTTCTTTGCTCTTAAAGATTTTTGAACAGAACGCAGACAAGACACGGATCAGTTTCAGTGGTCACCTCTCAATGGTTATTTGGGAAAATGCACCCTCATATCTGACTCCAATATTAAAATTCTTTCAGTGGGCGTAAACATTTATTCCGGTAAAATGATTCTCAATATATAGAACCTTTTCTTTGAACTAATGGAACGGGATGTATAGACAGGCTAGGAATGATCAAATTAGTAAAGGCTTCACAACTGCCAGAACACGGCTGAATTGTTTTTCTACCAAAAACACCCAGACCTACCTGCTGTTTTTCACACATTGTTGTGAAGACTGCCTAGACAGAAGGATAAAATTAGTGGCTATCACTTTGGTACACAGACCTCTTAAGTTATTTTTTATAGCAAATGATTCATCACAGACCCCCTGGATTGCACAGGGGAAACTGCAACAAAAATTAAAATTAACACTTCTCAAAACCTTCAGTATGATTAAGAAAAAAACTTTCGAAATTTTGACATACACGAAAGACAAAACCATACTTTACATACTACATTATGTTACAAAAAAGTAGATCCCCATTCAAATTCCACTTCTTCCTTTAGCGGCCAGCGATCTGTGTCGATCCATGAACAATACAAGTCGACATTCACAGCAAATCAACCATGGGTCACGGACAGCATTACATAATCTTCCATTAGAACAACATCAAAATGGCCATGTGAAGGAGAGCTGGGAGAAGAACACTGAATGGCAGGGCCATACATAGTAAGCAATTGAGTAGCAGAAGCATTCGAGTTATTAATACTAAAAACAAATCTACTAATCATAGCGTTCATACATGAAACAATACAACAACTAAGAAGTAAAAACAAGAAGATTAAAGAAGTAAGAGAAGCTATTACAGAATCTCAATTTTTTCCATTTACCAAAAACACATGTCAACCAATCATAAATTGTGTAGTCAATACCAAACTGTTCTTTTAATTGTGTAGCCAATTTTTTAAGTCATTATAAAGCAACAGTAACCTTAACATCCGGAGTTGTGTTGCTTGGAATGCAAGTACAACATTGATCACCAAACCACCTTTTTCAGTCATCAACATGTCTAAGGCCAATCGGTTTTGTATTGTTCAGCTATCCCTTCTATGGCGTCAGGCGTAAAATTAACACAACTCTGTAATTGGTAGTGAATGTAATTAATCCTATCAAAATTTTAGTTAACAGTAATAGGGAAAAATGGACCAAAAAAATGGAAAACTTTCAATTCCTCCCAGGACTGGATTAACCAATTTATACTCATCGGACACACCATGTGTAACTCCAATTGAATCCATATATGTGGGATCATTGAGATAAAAATTTTGACGAATGTTTTGCTTTTCTCTAGTTTTGGGCAAAATGTCTATTTCAGACCGGTGATCTATTGTTCAAATATGGTTGAATTTAGATTATATTTGATTTTCTCAGGGAATGCTATGTCATGTAATGCCCTTTAGATCTTTTGGTAAATCGATTGGCTGCATGTATGTAATTTTCACAAGCATCCTTGGCAGCGAGGATTGTGTTAGTTGTAGCGGCCACTGCTCGGGCATTTTCGTCAGGAGGGAAAAGTCGTATGAGAATGCCAGCCCTTCCTTTCGTGGAGTTGGAATGCATGAGTGGTACGTGCAGTTACCACAAATGAACCAATCCAGCGGGGTTCGGACCTCTTGCGTTTAATCACGCTCAGGTACACCTCGGGGAGGTCCTCGTCAGCACAAGGCTCTGTGAAACTAGAGATAGCAGCTTGCATTTGATCATAATAACTATTTTGAGAAAGTGAAGCAAGTGTGTTGAGGACTTTTCTCCAATAGAACCAGGAAATGGAAGTCACCTATGAATTTGATGTGCAAGATGCCCTCCTGAGCTTCAAATAGAGCTCATTGACCTGCAGTGCAACTCTGCACTCAAAGCCAAGTTCAGGGAGGTGAGTGGAGAAGCAGACAAGCTTGGACAATTTTTGAGAGACTTGGCCCCCAGCTTCCCTGAACTTTCCCGAATGTTCAAGCGGACCATGTGCCTTTTTGGGAGCACACTTGTGTGAGAAACTCTTCTCCACGTTGAACTTCAATAAGTCCAAGTATAGGTCCAGACTTACTGATGAGCATCTTCAAGCTCTATTGAGGGTCTCCACTGCTTCCACCCTCAAGCCAAATGTGACTCAGCTATGTGAGAAGAAGCACTGCCAGGTCTCTAGCAGCAAGAAGTAAAGTTCAGAAAGTTAAAATTTAAAGAGCTGTTAATACAGACATTTGAAACAAAATAAAAATAATTAGTTTTCTCTACTTAGCCAGCCACTGTATATCTACTGTATTCTCAGCATTATTATTATTGTATTACTTATTGATTTTTTTTTATTCAACTTTAAGTTAATTTATTTAATTCATTATTTTTTGTTAAAAAATAAAGATATTTGATAACGTTGGAATGTTTTATCAGCGCTTTTCTTGCGGAAATACTGATGGGGCCCAGCTTCACCCAGACTGCCTCTTGCGGCCCTCAGGTAAATTGAGTTTGAGACCCCTGTTCTAAAGGAAGTAAGCATACACAGCACTGATAAGTCTTATGACTATGCCTCCTCAGAATAAGTGCACAATGGATCACAATTTGAATAAAACTAAAGACATCCAGAAATATGCCATGTTGTCGCCGCCTCCAAAAGAACCAACAGTTGCACTTTGCAGAACATGCATGTGCGACAACAGTGTGATACATAGTGGAATTTCTGACTTAAACACGTGTAGTATTACCCAAATATGAAGATAAACTTATTTTTATTGAGCTGTACTTTTTCACTACTTTACAAAAATGCAATATATTAACTAATGTAAAAACATGATGAGTTTCATTTAAATTGTCCTACGCTTATTTTTTCTTATTTGATATCGATTTTGCATGAATTGCATTCACTCTGGAAATACTAAAGAAATGGGATGGGTACACCTGAAATGGGGTCGACAGAGTTTGGCTTCTCTGCTATCCCAAATCAATTATTTTATCTAAACCAGAGAGGTACCATTTAACTATTTATTTGAATGCCGTTTCTGCATTGTTGTTTTCATGTTGGATCTAATTAACAACCTACTAATTCTTAATACTTAAGATCTAATCACTCCCATATTGCTAACCTATCCAAAGATAACTAGAATCACTGGCGGAGTTCCTCCTGCAACCGACTCGTCTCACCCTGACCAAGGAGACAATGCTTACTTAAGATAAGATTCTTGAGTTCAATCTTACCGCAATTAGAACCTACAATAAGTAAATTACATGAAATATTCCTTTCACTAGGCATTTCTTAATGACAAATTTCTGTGTTTAAAAGAGCACCTACAAATTGTCATGCATAATATAGTCAATTTTCTCATCCCTTTTTCTCTAACCCACTAATCTCTCATGTTAAAATATTTTGAACAAACCAACCATTCATAAACAGTATTAATAATCTTATCCTCCAAAAGCAGGTTTTCTTTATCTAAGAGCCCTCTTCAAAATCAACAAATAGGTCAAATTTTCCCAATTTAGAAGCCAAACTAACCAATCTTTTATTATTTATTATGTATTTTATTTTATTGTGATAATAATTTTAGTATTTGTCCATATATAAAGCTCACTGGATTATAATGCACCCTGTCTATTTTGGAGAAAATGTAAGACTTAAGTGCGCCTTATAGTCGTGAAAATACGGTACTATTAGTCCATATTTAGATAAATCCTCATCTGGTATGCAACCACATCACACAATTTGCATATAATCCATAATAAAAAAAATGCTGCAAGCACAACTTTATCCCATAGAAAAATCAATTTTTTTGCACACAAGTTTGCCTCAGCAACCCCGAGGGTCAATTTATGTAATGTATTCACAGAAGGGATCAATGTTTTACTTTGGAGAAGACTACCATTAGTCCATAATAAGATAAATCCCCATCCGGTTTCCAACCACATCTCACACAAATTGGCTTCACTCCATAATCTCAAAATATGCTGCAAGCACAACTTTATCCCATAGCAAAAAACATTATTTGCACACAAGTTTGCTTCAGCAACCTCAAGGGCCAATTGATGTAATGTGTTCATGGAAGGGATCCGCCAATGTTTTACTTTGAGAATCGGTCAAAGACTGCTTTCTACTTCCAGACACCCTCATATTTCACTTCCACAGACATCCCTTACTAAATTTGTGCTGACGTCTACCCTAAAGATGATCAACCCCCCCCCCCCCCCCGAACTAACATCCAGAACGTTCAAAAATTCACGATACCATTCTACGACGCCAAACAATTAATTGCTTGGACACACTCCACAGTCTTAAACGTAGTCTCTAACCCAAAGGTGCCTAACTCGGATTGGTTCGCGGGACACATTAACGTCAATGCCATTTCATGTGGGCGGGACGATTTTAGATCTAATATCTAGATGTTTTTTATTTTTCCAAATTAGATTGAAAGAACTGGATCAAAAGCCCTAAATAGTGATTTTTTTATACATCTAAACCAATGTTTATTTGAGCATTTTTTTCTCAGTCATGGAAATGTTTTTTTTCCCCGGCGTGTGTTTCCTCCAGGTACTCCGGTTTCCTCCCACATTCCAAAAACATACATGGTAGGCTGATTGGACACTCTAAATTGCCCCTAGGTAAGGTTGTCAGTGTGCATGGCTGTCCGTCTCCTTGTCCCCTGCGTTCGGCTGGCCACCAATACAGGCTAAGCCCCGCTTCTGGCCAGGAGACAGCTGGGATAGGCTACTGCACCTTGCGTGACCCAAATGAGGATCAAACAGTTCAGAAAATGAGAAGATGAGAGAAAAAAATAAAATGATTTCTAACATGTATGTTTATTTTGTAAAAAGCATGCATCTGAAACATGTTTGTTATTGCAGGTGCTGGTCTGAGTGGGCGCCAGATGCATCGTACACAGGGTGTATTCAACCACACCGAAGACTATGTTCTTCTCCCTGATGAACGCACCATTAGCCTGTGCTGCTGGGATTCACGCACTGCAGAGAGGAAAAACCTGCTCTCTCTTGGTCATAACAACATTGTGCGTTGCATAGTCCACTCGCCCACGAATCCTGGGTTCATGACTTGCAGTGATGATTTCAGGGCCCGTTTCTGGTACAGGCGCACCACCACAGATTGATGACTTCTACCACATAGTTTGATCAAGTCTGAAGACAAAACATACTTCTCACTGGATCACTAATGAATAATGTTGTAGTTGAATCAATCTTTAATTTTCATATACTAAAACATTGTCAAAATGATCCGGGTCATTTTAATGAATACGTTTGTTTTTTCCTTTGCATATTATTATCGGTTATATTGTTTTCCCCCCATTTTGACCATTTAAACTTTAGTTTTTGTTTAGATACAAATAAAATATATCTCAACAATTTTGACTGGTTATTTATAGAGCTAAAGCCATTTTCACACGAGTAATATTTTTTTGCCCTTTGAGGCATATTCTTTTTCTGATTTCAATGGGGCAAATAACTATCAGAATATGATCCATCATTGGTTTTTAAAGTTTTGATTCTATTATAGAATTAATTATATAAACTTAATTGTTAGGGTTATTAGTCTTACATTATTATATATTTGCTTGCAATGAAGAATTCTTTGCTTCACTTAGGGTTATTGGTTAACATTAGAAAAGTCATTCTAGTACATCTGCTTGTAACAATGTAAATGCTCGCTCCTGAGTTAGACTAAAAACATGAAGGTCACTCCTCTTAATCAGCTGGAGTATGGAGACTGTCGACTCCTCACACTGTTGAGCACACCCCTTGGGAAGATCCGGTAGACCTTCAATTGTTTTTAGAACTAAGATGCATGTGGTCAATCTGATGTAATAAACAGCAAGAGAGATGCCTCGTATGCCAGAATGATTCTGGAACGAAGACGCGTGAGGATCGATCCTATCTTGCAAGACACGGGTTATGAGTCAGATGTCTGTTTTATTTGTATGTGCATTTGGGAATGCCTATTGGCGAACCTATCATTTATGAACCATAATATTTTGTATAGAAACTTTGTTTTAACAACTGTCGAATATTGCCGTTGACTAATTGTCAAATGTATTTAGCTTTTTCCTGCATTAGGACATGCATACGCCACTCTGATTGTCCCATGATTGAAAAAAGTAATCAAAGTTTGTATTGTATTTTATGAATATAGCTGCATTTTATATGAAATTATTTAAGAGACAATTCAATCTGTTTGACGACATGAATCCACATAGTAATTCTCACAAGACAGACAATTTGTACTTTAATATTGTATGGAGAAGAACCAGTTTGCAATCTCATCGAGAAATGACATAATCACTGGTCATGACTTACTCAAATGTTCACACAGTCATGGTGACAACAAAATTGAATCATCACATTTTGGAATAATAGGATGAGTAATAAAACAACTTGTTGAAGAAGGGCAACAAAGCAGTCTGGCACTTCAGCAGTTTTTTTCGGGACTCTTCAACTTTGCTTCTGACGACATTTAAATTTTGTACAGCAATAGCCCATGCAATTGGCAATTAGCTTAATAGGAGACGACTATCAAAAGCTGGGACCTTATGCAACAGCTTGGTGTCAACTGGCCTTTCTCTCAACATGCTTTAAGCCATGTATGCACTACCTTTAATAGCAAACATCATTCCACAATATTTGTCCCTTCCTCCCACAAACAGTTGATTAGCAAAATTCATTGATTCAAAAATTCCCACTCAACCCCAAAAGGTGACAGGCTTTTTTCCCGTGTTTTTCAATTTCATAGTGCCCATGGGCCATTTCAACTTGTCTCTTCTTCAAATCGAGTTTTGATAGTCAAATTCGGATTGGATTGGATAACTGTATTCATCCTGTATGTGAGAAATATCATTTTTGCACTAGCAAGAGGGTGAGGATGTAGTAATAGGAAAGGCATTTTAGACATAAATAGATAGGTAATAAGTTAATAAAAAATATATATATATATATATGAATGTATATATAGATATAGAGATAGATAGATAGATAGATAGATAGATAGATAGACAGACAGACAGACAGACAGACAGACAGACAGACAGACAGACAGACAGACAGACAGACAGACAGACAGACAGACAGACAGACAGACAGACAGACAGACAGACAGACAGACAGACAGACAGACAGACAGACAGACAGACAGACAGACAGACAGACAGACAGACAGACAGACAGACAGACAGACAGACAGACAGACAGACAGACAGACAGACAGACAGACAGACAGACAGACAGACAGACAGACAGACAGACAGACAGACAGACAGACAGACAGACAGACAGACAGACAGACAGACAGACAGACAGACAGACAGACAGACAGACAGACAGACAGACAGACAGACAGACAGACAGACAGACAGACAGACAGACAGACAGACAGACAGACAGACAGACAGACAGACAGACAGACAGACAGACAGACAGACAGACAGACAGACAGACAGACAGACAGACAGACAGACAGACAGACAGACAGACAGACAGACAGACAGACAGACAGACAGACAGACAGACAGACAGACAGACAGACAGACAGACAGACAGACAGACAGACAGACAGACAGACAGACAGACAGACAGACAGACAGACAGACAGACAGACAGACAGACAGACAGACAGACAGACAGACAGACAGACAGACAGACAGACAGACAGACAGACAGACAGACAGACAGACAGACAGACAGACAGACAGACAGACAGACAGACAGACAGACAGACAGACAGACAGACAGACAGACAGACAGACAGACAGACAGACAGACAGACAGACAGACAGACAGACAGACAGACAGACAGACAGACAGACAGACAGACAGACAGACAGACAGACAGACAGACAGACAGACAGACAGACAGACAGACAGACAGACAGACAGACAGACAGACAGACAGACAGACAGACAGACAGACAGACAGACAGACAGACAGACAGACAGACAGACAGACAGACAGACAGACAGACAGACAGACAGACAGACAGACAGACAGACAGACAGACAGACAGACAGACAGACAGACAGACAGACAGACAGACAGACAGACAGACAGACAGACAGACAGACAGACAGACAGACAGACAGACAGACAGACAGACAGACAGACAGACAGACAGACAGACAGACAGACAGACAGACAGACAGACAGACAGACAGACAGACAGACAGACAGACAGACAGACAGACAGACAGACAGACAGACAGACAGACAGACAGACAGACAGACAGACAGACAGACAGACAGACAGACAGACAGACAGACAGACAGACAGACAGACAGACAGACAGACAGACAGACAGACAGACAGACAGACAGACAGACAGACAGACAGACAGACAGACAGACAGACAGACAGACAGACAGACAGACAGACAGACAGACAGACAGACAGACAGACAGACAGACAGACAGACAGACAGACAGACAGACAGACAGACAGACAGACAGACAGACAGACAGACAGACAGACAGACAGACAGACAGACAGACAGACAGACAGACAGACAGACAGACAGACAGACAGACAGACAGACAGACAGACAGACAGACAGACAGACAGACAGACAGACAGACAGACAGACAGACAGACAGACAGACAGACAGACAGACAGACAGACAGACAGACAGACAGACAGACAGACAGACAGACAGACAGACAGACAGACAGACAGACAGACAGACAGACAGACAGACAGACAGACAGACAGACAGACAGACAGACAGACAGACAGACAGACAGACAGACAGACAGACAGACAGACAGACAGACAGACAGACAGACAGACAGACAGACAGACAGACAGACAGACAGACAGACAGACAGACAGACAGACAGACAGACAGACAGACAGACAGACAGACAGACAGACAGACAGACAGACAGACAGACAGACAGACAGACAGACAGACAGACAGACAGACAGACAGACAGACAGACAGACAGACAGACAGACAGACAGACAGACAGACAGACAGACAGACAGACAGACAGACAGACAGACAGACAGACAGACAGACAGACAGACAGACAGACAGACAGACAGACAGACAGACAGACAGACAGACAGACAGACAGACAGACAGACAGACAGACAGACAGACAGACAGACAGACAGACAGACAGACAGACAGACAGACAGACAGACAGACAGACAGACAGACAGACAGACAGACAGACAGACAGACAGACAGACAGACAGACAGACAGACAGACAGACAGACAGACAGACAGACAGACAGACAGACAGACAGACAGACAGACAGACAGACAGACAGACAGACAGACAGACAGACAGACAGACAGACAGACAGACAGACAGACAGACAGACAGACAGACAGACAGACAGACAGACAGACAGACAGACAGACAGACAGACAGACAGACAGACAGACAGACAGACAGACAGACAGACAGACAGACAGACAGACAGACAGACAGACAGACAGACAGACAGACAGACAGACAGACAGACAGACAGACAGACAGACAGACAGACAGACAGACAGACAGACAGACAGACAGACAGACAGACAGACAGACAGACAGACAGACAGACAGACAGACAGACAGACAGACAGACAGACAGACAGACAGACAGACAGACAGACAGACAGACAGACAGACAGACAGACAGACAGACAGACAGACAGACAGACAGACAGACAGACAGACAGACAGACAGACAGACAGACAGACAGACAGACAGACAGACAGACAGACAGACAGACAGACAGACAGACAGACAGACAGACAGACAGACAGACAGACAGACAGACAGACAGACAGACAGACAGACAGACAGACAGACAGACAGACAGACAGACAGACAGACAGACAGACAGACAGACAGACAGACAGACAGACAGACAGACAGACAGACAGACAGACAGACAGACAGACAGACAGACAGACAGACAGACAGACAGACAGACAGACAGACAGACAGACAGACAGACAGACAGACAGACAGACAGACAGACAGACAGACAGACAGACAGACAGACAGACAGACAGACAGACAGACAGACAGACAGACAGACAGACAGACAGACAGACAGACAGACAGACAGACAGACAGACAGACAGACAGACAGACAGACAGACAGACAGACAGACAGACAGACAGACAGACAGACAGACAGACAGACAGACAGACAGACAGACAGACAGACAGACAGACAGACAGACAGACAGACAGACAGACAGACAGACAGACAGACAGACAGACAGACAGACAGACAGACAGACAGACAGACAGACAGACAGACAGACAGACAGACAGACAGACAGACAGACAGACAGACAGACAGACAGACAGACAGACAGACAGACAGACAGACAGACAGACAGACAGACAGACAGACAGACAGACAGACAGACAGACAGACAGACAGACAGACAGACAGACAGACAGACAGACAGACAGACAGACAGACAGACAGACAGACAGACAGACAGACAGACAGACAGACAGACAGACAGACAGACAGACAGACAGACAGACAGACAGACAGACAGACAGACAGACAGACAGACAGACAGACAGACAGACAGACAGACAGACAGACAGACAGACAGACAGACAGACAGACAGACAGACAGACAGACAGACAGACAGACAGACAGACAGACAGACAGACAGACAGACAGACAGACAGACAGACAGACAGACAGACAGACAGACAGACAGACAGACAGACAGACAGACAGACAGACAGACAGACAGACAGACAGACAGACAGACAGACAGACAGACAGACAGACAGACAGACAGACAGACAGACAGACAGACAGACAGACAGACAGACAGACAGACAGACAGACAGACAGACAGACAGACAGACAGACAGACAGACAGACAGACAGACAGACAGACAGACAGACAGACAGACAGACAGACAGACAGACAGACAGACAGACAGACAGACAGACAGACAGACAGACAGACAGACAGACAGACAGACAGACAGACAGACAGACAGACAGACAGACAGACAGACAGACAGACAGACAGACAGACAGACAGACAGACAGACAGACAGACAGACAGACAGACAGACAGACAGACAGACAGACAGACAGACAGACAGACAGACAGACAGACAGACAGACAGACAGACAGACAGACAGACAGACAGACAGACAGACAGACAGACAGACAGACAGACAGACAGACAGACAGACAGACAGACAGACAGACAGACAGACAGACAGACAGACAGACAGACAGACAGACAGACAGACAGACAGACAGACAGACAGACAGACAGACAGACAGACAGACAGACAGACAGACAGACAGACAGACAGACAGACAGACAGACAGACAGACAGACAGACAGACAGACAGACAGACAGACAGACAGACAGACAGACAGACAGACAGACAGACAGACAGACAGACAGACAGACAGACAGACAGACAGACAGACAGACAGACAGACAGACAGACAGACAGACAGACAGACAGACAGACAGACAGACAGACAGACAGACAGACAGACAGACAGACAGACAGACAGACAGACAGACAGACAGACAGACAGACAGACAGACAGACAGACAGACAGACAGACAGACAGACAGACAGACAGACAGACAGACAGACAGACAGACAGACAGACAGACAGACAGACAGACAGACAGACAGACAGACAGACAGACAGACAGACAGACAGACAGACAGACAGACAGACAGACAGACAGACAGACAGACAGACAGACAGACAGACAGACAGACAGACAGACAGACAGACAGACAGACAGACAGACAGACAGACAGACAGACAGACAGACAGACAGACAGACAGACAGACAGACAGACAGACAGACAGACAGACAGACAGACAGACAGACAGACAGACAGACAGACAGACAGACAGACAGACAGACAGACAGACAGACAGACAGACAGACAGACAGACAGACAGACAGACAGACAGACAGACAGACAGACAGACAGACAGACAGACAGACAGACAGACAGACAGACAGACAGACAGACAGACAGACAGACAGACAGACAGACAGACAGACAGACAGACAGACAGACAGACAGACAGACAGACAGACAGACAGACAGACAGACAGACAGACAGACAGACAGACAGACAGACAGACAGACAGACAGACAGACAGACAGACAGACAGACAGACAGACAGACAGACAGACAGACAGACAGACAGACAGACAGACAGACAGACAGACAGACAGACAGACAGACAGACAGACAGACAGACAGACAGACAGACAGACAGACAGACAGACAGACAGACAGACAGACAGACAGACAGACAGACAGACAGACAGACAGACAGACAGACAGACAGACAGACAGACAGACAGACAGACAGACAGACAGACAGACAGACAGACAGACAGACAGACAGACAGACAGACAGACAGACAGACAGACAGACAGACAGACAGACAGACAGACAGACAGACAGACAGACAGACAGACAGACAGACAGACAGACAGACAGACAGACAGACAGACAGACAGACAGACAGACAGACAGACAGACAGACAGACAGACAGACAGACAGACAGACAGACAGACAGACAGACAGACAGACAGACAGACAGACAGACAGACAGACAGACAGACAGACAGACAGACAGACAGACAGACAGACAGACAGACAGACAGACAGACAGACAGACAGACAGACAGACAGACAGACAGACAGACAGACAGACAGACAGACAGACAGACAGACAGACAGACAGACAGACAGACAGACAGACAGACAGACAGACAGACAGACAGACAGACAGACAGACAGACAGACAGACAGACAGACAGACAGACAGACAGACAGACAGACAGACAGACAGACAGACAGACAGACAGACAGACAGACAGACAGACAGACAGACAGACAGACAGACAGACAGACAGACAGACAGACAGACAGACAGACAGACAGACAGACAGACAGACAGACAGACAGACAGACAGACAGACAGACAGACAGACAGACAGACAGACAGACAGACAGACAGACAGACAGACAGACAGACAGACAGACAGACAGACAGACAGACAGACAGACAGACAGACAGACAGACAGACAGACAGACAGACAGACAGACAGACAGACAGACAGACAGACAGACAGACAGACAGACAGACAGACAGACAGACAGACAGACAGACAGACAGACAGACAGACAGACAGACAGACAGACAGACAGACAGACAGACAGACAGACAGACAGACAGACAGACAGACAGACAGACAGACAGACAGACAGACAGACAGACAGACAGACAGACAGACAGACAGACAGACAGACAGACAGACAGACAGACAGACAGACAGACAGACAGACAGACAGACAGACAGACAGACAGACAGACAGACAGACAGACAGACAGACAGACAGACAGACAGACAGACAGACAGACAGACAGACAGACAGACAGACAGACAGACAGACAGACAGACAGACAGACAGACAGACAGACAGACAGACAGACAGACAGACAGACAGACAGACAGACAGACAGACAGACAGACAGACAGACAGACAGACAGACAGACAGACAGACAGACAGACAGACAGACAGACAGACAGACAGACAGACAGACAGACAGACAGACAGACAGACAGACAGACAGACAGACAGACAGACAGACAGACAGACAGACAGACAGACAGACAGACAGACAGACAGACAGACAGACAGACAGACAGACAGACAGACAGACAGACAGACAGACAGACAGACAGACAGACAGACAGACAGACAGACAGACAGACAGACAGACAGACAGACAGACAGACAGACAGACAGACAGACAGACAGACAGACAGACAGACAGACAGACAGACAGACAGACAGACAGACAGACAGACAGACAGACAGACAGACAGACAGACAGACAGACAGACAGACAGACAGACAGACAGACAGACAGACAGACAGACAGACAGACAGACAGACAGACAGACAGACAGACAGACAGACAGACAGACAGACAGACAGACAGACAGACAGACAGACAGACAGACAGACAGACAGACAGACAGACAGACAGACAGACAGACAGACAGACAGACAGACAGACAGACAGACAGACAGACAGACAGACAGACAGACAGACAGACAGACAGACAGACAGACAGACAGACAGACAGACAGACAGACAGACAGACAGACAGACAGACAGACAGACAGACAGACAGACAGACAGACAGACAGACAGACAGACAGACAGACAGACAGACAGACAGACAGACAGACAGACAGACAGACAGACAGACAGACAGACAGACAGACAGACAGACAGACAGACAGACAGACAGACAGACAGACAGACAGACAGACAGACAGACAGACAGACAGACAGACAGACAGACAGACAGACAGACAGACAGACAGACAGACAGACAGACAGACAGACAGACAGACAGACAGACAGACAGACAGACAGACAGACAGACAGACAGACAGACAGACAGACAGACAGACAGACAGACAGACAGACAGACAGACAGACAGACAGACAGACAGACAGACAGACAGACAGACAGACAGACAGACAGACAGACAGACAGACAGACAGACAGACAGACAGACAGACAGACAGACAGACAGACAGACAGACAGACAGACAGACAGACAGACAGACAGACAGACAGACAGACAGACAGACAGACAGACAGACAGACAGACAGACAGACAGACAGACAGACAGACAGACAGACAGACAGACAGACAGACAGACAGACAGACAGACAGACAGACAGACAGACAGACAGACAGACAGACAGACAGACAGACAGACAGACAGACAGACAGACAGACAGACAGACAGACAGACAGACAGACAGACAGACAGACAGACAGACAGACAGACAGACAGACAGACAGACAGACAGACAGACAGACAGACAGACAGACAGACAGACAGACAGACAGACAGACAGACAGACAGACAGACAGACAGACAGACAGACAGACAGACAGACAGACAGACAGACAGACAGACAGACAGACAGACAGACAGACAGACAGACAGACAGACAGACAGACAGACAGACAGACAGACAGACAGACAGACAGACAGACAGACAGACAGACAGACAGACAGACAGACAGACAGACAGACAGACAGACAGACAGACAGACAGACAGACAGACAGACAGACAGACAGACAGACAGACAGACAGACAGACAGACAGACAGACAGACAGACAGACAGACAGACAGACAGACAGACAGACAGACAGACAGACAGACAGACAGACAGACAGACAGACAGACAGACAGACAGACAGACAGACAGACAGACAGACAGACAGACAGACAGACAGACAGACAGACAGACAGACAGACAGACAGACAGACAGACAGACAGACAGACAGACAGACAGACAGACAGACAGACAGACAGACAGACAGACAGACAGACAGACAGACAGACAGACAGACAGACAGACAGACAGACAGACAGACAGACAGACAGACAGACAGACAGACAGACAGACAGACAGACAGACAGACAGACAGACAGACAGACAGACAGACAGACAGACAGACAGACAGACAGACAGACAGACAGACAGACAGACAGACAGACAGACAGACAGACAGACAGACAGACAGACAGACAGACAGACAGACAGACAGACAGACAGACAGACAGACAGACAGACAGACAGACAGACAGACAGACAGACAGACAGACAGACAGACAGACAGACAGACAGACAGACAGACAGACAGACAGACAGACAGACAGACAGACAGACAGACAGACAGACAGACAGACAGACAGACAGACAGACAGACAGACAGACAGACAGACAGACAGACAGACAGACAGACAGACAGACAGACAGACAGACAGACAGACAGACAGACAGACAGACAGACAGACAGACAGACAGACAGACAGACAGACAGACAGACAGACAGACAGACAGACAGACAGACAGACAGACAGACAGACAGACAGACAGACAGACAGACAGACAGACAGACAGACAGACAGACAGACAGACAGACAGACAGACAGACAGACAGACAGACAGACAGACAGACAGACAGACAGACAGACAGACAGACAGACAGACAGACAGACAGACAGACAGACAGACAGACAGACAGACAGACAGACAGACAGACAGACAGACAGACAGACAGACAGACAGACAGACAGACAGACAGACAGACAGACAGACAGACAGACAGACAGACAGACAGACAGACAGACAGACAGACAGACAGACAGACAGACAGACAGACAGACAGACAGACAGACAGACAGACAGACAGACAGACAGACAGACAGACAGACAGACAGACAGACAGACAGACAGACAGACAGACAGACAGACAGACAGACAGACAGACAGACAGACAGACAGACAGACAGACAGACAGACAGACAGACAGACAGACAGACAGACAGACAGACAGACAGACAGACAGACAGACAGACAGACAGACAGACAGACAGACAGACAGACAGACAGACAGACAGACAGACAGACAGACAGACAGACAGACAGACAGACAGACAGACAGACAGACAGACAGACAGACAGACAGACAGACAGACAGACAGACAGACAGACAGACAGACAGACAGACAGACAGACAGACAGACAGACAGACAGACAGACAGACAGACAGACAGACAGACAGACAGACAGACAGACAGACAGACAGACAGACAGACAGACAGACAGACAGACAGACAGACAGACAGACAGACAGACAGACAGACAGACAGACAGACAGACAGACAGACAGACAGACAGACAGACAGACAGACAGACAGACAGACAGACAGACAGACAGACAGACAGACAGACAGACAGACAGACAGACAGACAGACAGACAGACAGACAGACAGACAGACAGACAGACAGACAGACAGACAGACAGACAGACAGACAGACAGACAGACAGACAGACAGACAGACAGACAGACAGACAGACAGACAGACAGACAGACAGACAGACAGACAGACAGACAGACAGACAGACAGACAGACAGACAGACAGACAGACAGACAGACAGACAGACAGACAGACAGACAGACAGACAGACAGACAGACAGACAGACAGACAGACAGACAGACAGACAGACAGACAGACAGACAGACAGACAGACAGACAGACAGACAGACAGACAGACAGACAGACAGACAGACAGACAGACAGACAGACAGACAGACAGACAGACAGACAGACAGACAGACAGACAGACAGACAGACAGACAGACAGACAGACAGACAGACAGACAGACAGACAGACAGACAGACAGACAGACAGACAGACAGACAGACAGACAGACAGACAGACAGACAGACAGACAGACAGACAGACAGACAGACAGACAGACAGACAGACAGACAGACAGACAGACAGACAGACAGACAGACAGACAGACAGACAGACAGACAGACAGACAGACAGACAGACAGACAGACAGACAGACAGACAGACAGACAGACAGACAGACAGACAGACAGACAGACAGACAGACAGACAGACAGACAGACAGACAGACAGACAGACAGACAGACAGACAGACAGACAGACAGACAGACAGACAGACAGACAGACAGACAGACAGACAGACAGACAGACAGACAGACAGACAGACAGACAGACAGACAGACAGACAGACAGACAGACAGACAGACAGACAGACAGACAGACAGACAGACAGACAGACAGACAGACAGACAGACAGACAGACAGACAGACAGACAGACAGACAGACAGACAGACAGACAGACAGACAGACAGACAGACAGACAGACAGACAGACAGACAGACAGACAGACAGACAGACAGACAGACAGACAGACAGACAGACAGACAGACAGACAGACAGACAGACAGACAGACAGACAGACAGACAGACAGACAGACAGACAGACAGACAGACAGACAGACAGACAGACAGACAGACAGACAGACAGACAGACAGACAGACAGACAGACAGACAGACAGACAGACAGACAGACAGACAGACAGACAGACAGACAGACAGACAGACAGACAGACAGACAGACAGACAGACAGACAGACAGACAGACAGACAGACAGACAGACAGACAGACAGACAGACAGACAGACAGACAGACAGACAGACAGACAGACAGACAGACAGACAGACAGACAGACAGACAGACAGACAGACAGACAGACAGACAGACAGACAGACAGACAGACAGACAGACAGACAGACAGACAGACAGACAGACAGACAGACAGACAGACAGACAGACAGACAGACAGACAGACAGACAGACAGACAGACAGACAGACAGACAGACAGACAGACAGACAGACAGACAGACAGACAGACAGACAGACAGACAGACAGACAGACAGACAGACAGACAGACAGACAGACAGACAGACAGACAGACAGACAGACAGACAGACAGACAGACAGACAGACAGACAGACAGACAGACAGACAGACAGACAGACAGACAGACAGACAGACAGACAGACAGACAGACAGACAGACAGACAGACAGACAGACAGACAGACAGACAGACAGACAGACAGACAGACAGACAGACAGACAGACAGACAGACAGACAGACAGACAGACAGACAGACAGACAGACAGACAGACAGACAGACAGACAGACAGACAGACAGACAGACAGACAGACAGACAGACAGACAGACAGACAGACAGACAGACAGACAGACAGACAGACAGACAGACAGACAGACAGACAGACAGACAGACAGACAGACAGACAGACAGACAGACAGACAGACAGACAGACAGACAGACAGACAGACAGACAGACAGACAGACAGACAGACAGACAGACAGACAGACAGACAGACAGACAGACAGACAGACAGACAGACAGACAGACAGACAGACAGACAGACAGACAGACAGACAGACAGACAGACAGACAGACAGACAGACAGACAGACAGACAGACAGACAGACAGACAGACAGACAGACAGACAGACAGACAGACAGACAGACAGACAGACAGACAGACAGACAGACAGACAGACAGACAGACAGACAGACAGACAGACAGACAGACAGACAGACAGACAGACAGACAGACAGACAGACAGACAGACAGACAGACAGACAGACAGACAGACAGACAGACAGACAGACAGACAGACAGACAGACAGACAGACAGACAGACAGACAGACAGACAGACAGACAGACAGACAGACAGACAGACAGACAGACAGACAGACAGACAGACAGACAGACAGACAGACAGACAGACAGACAGACAGACAGACAGACAGACAGACAGACAGACAGACAGACAGACAGACAGACAGACAGACAGACAGACAGACAGACAGACAGACAGACAGACAGACAGACAGACAGACAGACAGACAGACAGACAGACAGACAGACAGACAGACAGACAGACAGACAGACAGACAGACAGACAGACAGACAGACAGACAGACAGACAGACAGACAGACAGACAGACAGACAGACAGACAGACAGACAGACAGACAGACAGACAGACAGACAGACAGACAGACAGACAGACAGACAGACAGACAGACAGACAGACAGACAGACAGACAGACAGACAGACAGACAGACAGACAGACAGACAGACAGACAGACAGACAGACAGACAGACAGACAGACAGACAGACAGACAGACAGACAGACAGACAGACAGACAGACAGACAGACAGACAGACAGACAGACAGACAGACAGACAGACAGACAGGACAGACAGACAGACAGACAGACAGACAGACAGACAGACAGACAGACAGACAGACAGACAGACAGACAGACAGACAGACAGACAGACAGACAGACAGACAGACAGACAGACAGACAGACAGACAGACAGACAGACAGACAGACAGACAGACAGACAGACAGACAGACAGACAGACAGACAGACAGACAGACAGACAGACAGACAGACAGACAGACAGACAGACAGACAGACAGACAGACAGACAGACAGACAGACAGACAGACAGACAGACAGACAGACAGACAGACAGACAGACAGACAGACAGACAGACAGACAGACAGACAGACAGACAGACAGACAGACAGACAGACAGACAGACAGACA